>NW_010428954.1:4556-4915 GCF_000710305.1 Buceros rhinoceros silvestris | reverse complement strand
CCCCCAGCAAGCAGCGCCACAACAAGCTGTGGAAGCAGCAGGCAGAGAGCAACCTACCCCAGAGCACGGACGGCACCACGGGGTCGAGCGACTTCCTACTCGAGAGTTTAGACATCGACCTAGAGAACCGCCTGGCCGACTTGGACACGCCTGCGCAGTCAGCGTACCTGGACAACCGCGCCAGCACGGGGCTGTCGGTGGGGTTTAACTACTGCTTCCGCCGCCTCTCGGACACGCTGCTGGAGAACAAGATTCCCGCCGACAGGGAGGGCTTTTTCCACGTGGAGGAGCTGGAGCGAGACGCGTTGGTGGGACAGCCGGCGCCTCTGGAGACGGCAAAAGCCCTGGAGACAGCCGAG
>NW_010428954.1:2798-4407 GCF_000710305.1 Buceros rhinoceros silvestris | reverse complement strand
CCGAGCCGCTGGCGGAGCTGAGCAGCTTCACCGAGAAGGAGGTGAGGAAGAAACTGGACTTCAACTCGCGGAAGGGAAGGATAGTGCTGGGCCCTGGGGACCCAGGGGAGGACAGCGTCAGGGAGGAAAACCCGATGGAGAAGTGGAAGCGGCGTTTGTCCACACACAAAGAGGAGAGCAGGCTCAACAGAGAGAACCTGAATAACAACAACAGCAAAAGGAGCTGCCCAGAGGATTTTGAGGTGCGTATGGAGGTGGGACGTAGGCACTTAGCGTGGCTGACTACTGCAAGTGAAACTGCTCTTCTCATCTTCGTAGCCCAGTTTCATTTGACTTGGACAAAGCCTTTCATTCCATGATGAGCTGCTTCCTTTTCGAAGTGCTTCTGAACATGGCTTTGCTTGCCCAAGCTATGGAGTTAGATGCCCGAGAGAGAGCGAGTGCCCCGTAACGTGCTTTGGGCAACTCGCTTGCATGACCCTCGCTGCACCCGGTAGGTATTCTCCCGCCTGCTGGCAAAGCGTGTGGCGTCTGTTCCTGCTGCGAGTGGGAACAGCCGTCGCTTTGACGCTGCTTGGCTGTAAATACCCCTCGCGGTCTGTGCCTCTCGCTCTGCTGGTCCTGCGGCCCATTCCGTGCACGTTGACCCGTTTCTGTTCTCTTTTTCTCAGCACGACGCCGTGTTTGGGATCCTCAGTAAGGTCAAGCCGTCCTATCAGTCCTGTGCTGACTGCATGTACTCTGCCGGCAGTTTGTCTCCCGACCCCTTCGGGGAGCAGTGCGACAAGCTGAACGCCAGCGCCGCGCGGCGCACCGGCACCATCTGCACGCAGCCAGCCCTCCTCTCCCACCTCGGCCCCAGCCTGGCCAACCACCTGCCCAGCCCCAGCAAGGTGCACTCCGAGGACATGATCAGGGCGAAAAATAATGAGGCTCCGCTTCCTCTGTCGGCAGCGCCGGGCACTTTGGAAGCTGGTCCATACAAATCGCTTGATCAACACTGCGGTGTTTTGGAGAAAGGGAAAGATGCGCCAAAATCCCCGGTCAGGACTCTGCTGCCCCGCAGAAACTCGCACTGCGACAAGAGCCTCCTGAACGCCGAGGTGGTGAAGGAAGAGTCTCTAGCCAGAAGGGACAGCAAACCTACCAAGGACCTGAAGTACTTGCTGTTCAGCAAAGGCCTGGAAAAGCCGAGTGCCACCAGCTACTTGATGCAGCATCAGGAGTCGCTGATCCAGCTGCAGAAGGCAGGCTTGGTCCGGAAGCACACCCAGGAGCTGGAGCGGTTGAAGAGCCTGCCCTCGGACGCCTCTTTGTTGCTCCGAGAGAGCCCCCTGAGCAGAGGCGACTCCAGCATCGTGGAGGAGAGCGAGGATTTGGTTTCGCACCACAGCCTCGTGCCTCTTCTGGGACCAGCTCCGCTGCTACCCGCAGATGCAGAAAACAATGCGGAGAAGTTGGAGGTGAAACGCGTCCTGGAGGGGATCTCTCAGAAAACCTCCACGCCTATCGTGTGCCGCTTGGAGCACACGAGCAGTTTCACCAAGGACTTCCTGAAGACCATCTGCTACACCCCCTCATCCTCCCGGAGCTCCAACCTGACGCGGAG
>NW_010428954.1:2233-2685 GCF_000710305.1 Buceros rhinoceros silvestris | reverse complement strand
AGCTCCAGCAGCGACAGCATCCACAGCGTGCGGGGCAAGCCCGGCCTGGTGAAGCAGCGAACTCAGGAGATTGAGACCAGGCTGCGGCTGGCTGGCTTGACGGTGTCCTCTCCTCTGAAGAGGTCCAATTCTCTCGCCAAACTGGGATGTCTTAACTTGTCCTCTGAGGACTTATCGAGTGACATGGACGTATCCACCATCACAGACTCCAAAGAGGCTGTTTCAAGCGAGTCTTCCGTGCTCTGTGAGCCACACTCCGTGCTGAGGAGCACAGATGTCACCTCCAGACCAGCAGCGAAGGTGACGGGTGGGAACTTGAAGAACACACTTTGGATGGGCAAAAGTTGATGCCTTCCGTGGGGGGAGTGGGGGTGGATCGTTGGGTTTTTACAGCGTTTAGTCCTTGCCCTGAATGTGCGGGTTTTATCACCTGACCGGCCATCGTTCATCCG
>NW_010428954.1:1897-2104 GCF_000710305.1 Buceros rhinoceros silvestris | reverse complement strand
GTTTTTATCACCTGACCGGCCCTCGTTCATCCGACGCTCCCTCCTCCTCCCCTCCTCCCCTCCTCGCACTCAAAGCGAGGAGAAAAGAGCCGTGATGGGTCATGGCGAGCGGCACGAGGGAAAATCAACCGTCCGGCCGGCATGTCTGGGAGAGGGCGTCGTGTGCGAGCTGCTGCTGTCCCGCAGGAGACTCTCCTGGTACTGTTT
>NW_010428954.1:1338-1717 GCF_000710305.1 Buceros rhinoceros silvestris | reverse complement strand
GGGGTGGGGGGGGTGGGGGAGATGTTGGTGTCTGCCGATGGATCTGTCTGTAGAGAATGCTGAACTCTTCTGTTTCAAACACTCCACCAAACAGTCGTGAGTTCGATTTTACAGAACAAACACAAGACTCCAGTTAAAACAGGGTGCTTGTGGGAAACTCCTTATGATGGGGACACGGTCACTACCTCCGTTCTTGCTGACCGCTCATCTTGGGTGGTTGTTTGGGATTTTTACAGAAAAAAAGGCTTTTCCCGCAGCCCGTTGCGCTGTTTGAAGTTCCCCTGAACCATAAAGGCCTGGAGGAGCGCAGAGGCAGAGGCGTGACCGCGCGAGTGGCCTCGCCGTGAAGGACAGGAGGAACGAGCTACGTCTGTATGAC
>NW_010428954.1:0-1277 GCF_000710305.1 Buceros rhinoceros silvestris | reverse complement strand
ACCGCGCGAGTGGCCTCGCTGTGAAGCACAGGAGGACCGAGCTGTGTCTGTATGACAGTGTGACCTGCTGTTGGTCCATCGTCACCACTGCCTGAGCGGGTGAATTGTCATGGTCCCACGTTGGTGCTGGAGCCCGTGTCGCTGGCACGGGCTCACGTGGTGGGTGTCGTGTTCTCTGGGTGTTTTTGCTGTTGTTGTGGTTTGTAATGTCCCAGTTCTGATGACGAGCCTGGCCAGTAAGTGACCGTGGACCCTAGTGAAGCTGTATGTGATGCTGTGTCGGTGTCGTGGATCCCGCGTTGGGGACTTTTCTGTCGGGCCGTTTGTCCAAAGTGGCTGAGGAGGGACAGTTCTGCTGGCGTCCCCCACCTTTGAAATAGGTGACCAGTGACCGTGTGCCTCCTCTGGTCGTTGCCGTTGGTTTTGGTAGACAGTTGCTGCGTTTGCCATCAGCCTGGGAGCTGCTAACGAAGTCCAGGGGTTATTTACGCCGGGTGGCAGCAGGCTGGGTGGCCCCAGGGCAGGGAGCCTGGGTGTACGTGTTGCAGCTCTTGTCGAGCCGCACGAGCCTCCTGCCAGGGGTGACAGAAGCGTAAATCCTGCTCCTGGGGGGTGAGTGCTCAGGCAGAACCACGGGCTCGCTCCACAGGGGGGTATCAAAGGGTGGGTGGTGTCTCCTGTCGAGGAACCACGTCCCCATCTGTGGCTGGTCTCAGGCTGGTGTCACCGCGTGCTGCTCCTCATGTCGTCCTGCTGTGGGAGCTGCTGGAAACGCAGCAGCTCACCAGTGCTGTGTGAAACCCACATTTTCTTAGAATATTTTGTGCCAGACCTGGCCGAGTTGGGAGGAAGAGCTTGAGAAGAGTGATGGGGACGTGCTCCAAACCATGGTGCTCTCCGAGTCCCACCCAGAACCGCACCGGCTGCTTGTGCCTTCGGGGTGAGCTTTCAAAGCAGGCGTGGGGCTCGGAGCAGACCTCGGGCTCAGCACGTGGAGGGCGGGATGGCAGGGCCTGGCCGTGGGTAAATGAAGGTCCCTCCTTACAGTCGCACTCTTGATGTACGTGGTTAGCTTCAGGCATGCTCCCCTTTGCACCCCTGAAAGCTGGTTTGAAGCAGAAGCGGCTGTGTGAGGGGACCCTGGAAAACACTCCAAGTCTTGGCGCTGGGTTGTGTTCAGAGTAGGGTGGAAACACCCTCGACGCGGTGTCATCATCTTTATTATCCTTGTTTACACCCAGATTCTGATTTAGGAGAGGGGGCGGACGGCGGGGGCA
>NW_010428953.1:41651-41938 GCF_000710305.1 Buceros rhinoceros silvestris | reverse complement strand
GCCTCGGAATTTTTGGAGGACCGGAGGCACTGACTCAGTTTCCACAGGAGAGGAGAGGTGGGAGGACCAGGCCTGAGGACACCCACACAGCACCCCGCTGTCCACCCTGTCCACCACTGCCCCTGGTGAGAAGCCCCCGGACTCCCCACATCCTCCCTGTGGCCCTTCAGACCAGACAGCCAACAGCCACAGCAGTGTTCTCAACCTCCCCCTGCCACGCTCACAGTCACAGGCTCAGCTCTGCGCACACACGGTTTTCTCCAGCTTGGCAGGAGGGATTTGGTTGG
>NW_010428953.1:0-41328 GCF_000710305.1 Buceros rhinoceros silvestris | reverse complement strand
GGAAGTGAGGGTTAAATGAAGTAGCCTGTGAGAGAATGGAGGGGATGGTCCCCGCTGCACAGATGGCTCTTTGTCACTGCTGACACCTGCCATCTGCTTGTTTGTCTAAATGATGTCAGAGGGGCATCGTGAGCCTCCAATCTGCTGCGCCGCCTCCACCAGCTCAGGGTGACCCCCTGACCCGCGTGTCAGACGGGTCCGTAGAGTTTGTTCTTTCCGCTCAGTGGGCCCATCCTGGCCGCGCTGCCGGCCCCTTCCCCATGGCCAGCCCCACAGCTGCCCCCGGCCGCACGCCGAGCCCACCCCACACCGGACAACCCCTAAGCACCCTCTGCTTCACGCGTATGAAAGGAGGAGGATGTGGGGAGATTAACCTCCACCGGTATTAAAGGAGTACAGAAGTTTACACCTCTGGGCAGCCATTTAGACCTTTCAGGCATGATATTCGCGCTCCTGGGTTTTTTACTGTCATCTCCCGGTGATGCTCCGACTCTCTCTGAGGTAGTTAAGAGCCCGAATTACCCCTGATGTAACACTGCTGATATCAGAAGGGGCAACTAAGGTATTAAAAGAACACCATTTCTTTCTTCTTCTCTGCTGTGAAGGCAGACTAGTACCTTAACACCGGCTGTAACATTTAGGGGTCTCCAAAGACCTCTGTTTTAATGGCAGGAGAAAGAGAGAGGATCCAATTTCCTGACAGACATCACCAGCAGAATTTTGAAATCATACTCTGATAAAGGACATATTAACGCAAATTCATCTAGGTCACATATTTTTCAAAATATCACTGCAGAAAAAGAATATCTTCTTCATATGTGAAATGGGGCTTCCCAGTGTATGAAAAGTGACTAACAGCTGTGAACAGGGTCATAGCTTTCAGAGAAACATGTTGGAGCAATAAGCGTGCCCCAATAATTCAACATTTAATTTTAAGAAGGTAATTGAAGTCTAAAACCACCTAAAAAATCTTGTCTTTTTGAGAACCCGCTCCCTCTTTTTTGCACCCTAAGCCCACAGAAATGGTACCCTTTTGATACGTCCCCAGGTCGTTTGTGTCTCCTCAAAATACTCGGGGTGAATGCCTAACAGGAACGTTTTTCCCCTTGAGTCCAAGTCCAGGACACTTTAGATGAGACCGAAGCTTGCTGTTCATAGCACCACATAAATTGCACTTGATGTTATCAGTGATGTCAGTGTACACGGAAGGTGTATAATGGATATTAATTATGACTGTTATCACTTATGACTTGTTTAGTGCAGCCAGGTATGCCTGAATACTTGCAAACACAGCAGCTTTTACACGTGGCAACTCATGAAATGGAAAATGGTCACTCTGCACAGCTCTAATGAGGGCAAAGGTGATTTAAGCTAGCAGAAAGAATCATAATTACTGTAGGTTCAAAGTGATCTTGAAGGAGAGGAAGTTAAAACAGGGTTGGGATTGATCTACTTTCATGCTTTACTCGGCCCATTGTTTTTAATGCCTCACTTTGAACTATAAACAAATGGCTTCACCTGATTTGCACAGTTTTTTGCAGATAATTCCTGAATTTTCTCTGAGCAATGGTGGAAAGCACGCACCACGCAAAAATAAATAGCAGGAGACAACAAGGTGTGACACAACAACCTTCTACCCTCTGTAGTCTGTCCAAAAAAAAATCCAAATTAAATCCTGGAATCAAAGCTCTTGCGGAGCACAGACAAGAGGAAAGGGCTCCAAGATTTGCAGAGGACCATGTGCTTCCAGGTAAGCTGGTGCTGATGCCCAGTGCCAGCAGGGCAGCTTGGATGATGAAGGCCTTCCCTTCCAGGGCAAACCTGGCTCTGGTCCCCTCTACTGGTTCCGTGGGTAGAGGGGGCCACCAGCCTTCTCGCTACTGCAGCCCTTTGCCAGCAAGGCTGCCGTGGCCTCCAGCTCACACAGTCTCTTCTCCACCTGTTCATCAGCTTCTGGGCTGAGTCTAGGCACAGTGTGAGTAAAACAATGGCAAAAGACAGGGACACTTTGGAGGACACAGAAAGACATACTGGCTGTGTGTCAGCTTGGGGAGCCTCTTATTCTCCTTCTCTCCTTCATGACAATGCAATTTCTGAGCCCCCACCACAGGGCCACTACTGTTGCTTATGGAAAGAGGGAAGATCTGCCCCCAAGGACCACGAGTGCCAGGGGACACAGTTCATCAGGCCAGAGACACCCACCTCCTACACACACACACCCCCCCAGGAAACAATTCACTGTCTCAGACCTCTCTTAAGTAACATTGAATGGTAATTCAGGATGATAATACAAGAAAAATAAGGGGAGATAAAAGTCCCTAAAAAACACCCAGTCTTTTCCAAAACAAAACAGAAAGATAAAGGGTGAAATTTCCGTGCTCTTTGATTTTAAGTTCAACATGGAAACGATTTTATCCTTCCTGCATTATCATAAAAGGGATATTTTTTTACCTGGGATGCATTTGGTTAATTGGTGATTGTAAAAATGTCTCATTGTGGAACGCATTCCTGATCCGGGTGTTAAGTGCCTAAGATCTGCCCAGCTGCCTCATGATGGGTACTTTTCTTCCTGCAAACATCCTTCAAACTCCCTGACCCTCAGCCAACACCATGGTCAGTGGCAGAGCCAACACATCATGTTCATCTTGGCAAAGTGAGCCAGACTGCGTTAACACGAGGGTCACTGGAAAAAAAGAAGAACCAACAAAAGTCCCTTCCTTCCTTTATTTTTGTTCAAAAGCTCAAATTTGCATGGTTCTATGCTTCCTGCCAACCCGCCAACTCCCAAAAGCACCTAGACATCCCTACAACAAGGTGGTGAGATGTTTCAGGTGTGTTTCCTTCAGAGGACATGGCAATAAAAAGATCTCTGGTATGAAACAATTTTAACTTTGATGTCTCCCCTTAATTCCCCGCTAGCAGAAGCAAAGCTTTTTGTCTTGTCATCCTGCAGAGGCTTGGTTTTCTTCAGATTTCTTGATCTAAAATGTGAGGAACCTTTTCAGAGAGGAACCGTCAAAATGGTAAATCCCCTAGCTTGTCCCTGTGGCAATGTAAAATGTTTTCCTTGTTTAAGGGTGGAAAGTCAGAGAGCGTGCAGAGACTGTCATCTTTATTTGGACCAAGAAGAATTTTCTCACAAGACCTGTCCAGCCCCCTTTTTGAAACCAGCTGATGTCAATAAAAAGTAACTGAAAGTGCTAATTTATTTTGCCACACCACCGTTAGTCAAAGGTGTATCAGTGTGTCCGGCAGGCCTGATTATGGCATGTAACCCTTAATGACACATGAAGGGATGAAAGCTGCATTGTCCACCATATCCAGAGACCCTGCCTCTTCGGCCTGGTTGACCCACTCCTGACATACACCCGGGTCCACCCTATAACAGAGCAGTGGCAGATGGTGGCAGTCTTTGGTAATGGTTACAGTCAATGATGAACCTCAAGCTGGGGAGCCATAGGAAGATAGTAGACATGTTTTGTCACCCCAGCAGAGCTAGGGGTGAGCTGAGATAGTGCCCAAGTGCAAGAGGAGGAGGAGACAACTGGGTCTGAACTCTAGCTCCACGTTGTTGTTGATGTTGAGACCAGCCACTCTAAAAAATGGAGGTAGTTGCGCCCAAAATTACAAGTTTGATTATTTCTTTCATAAAATTTTTACAAATGGGACTTCTGAAAATCTTTTTATTTGCTTTCTTGACTGCGACTGGTAGAACTGGATGTGGATTTTTTTGTACAAGGTTTCTTTTTTCTAGACTGGAGATGGGATTTTCATGTACCCTTTCCCTCTGAAGTGGTGCCTTTCAGTATCAATCCCAAATATCATCTCCTGACCATGGTCAGCTCAGCTAGTCCTGTAAACAAGCTTATCAGCATTCTACATGAAAACAAAATGGTCAGATTCTCAAAAGCCCATGTTTCTCTTCATGGCTGATGGACAACCATGGGTGGACAGCTATTGTGGCATTTGAAACCCTCCCTCTGTTGCAGCATGCAAAAAACCAGAATACAAGTATTTTAATAGGACCAAGGGATTATCCTGCATACATTTTAAAACCAGTGCAAATGCCCAGTTAATTAAGTACGCTTGTGCACTGCTGTAGACATCACCTCAATGTCCAGCCCTGCAAGAAGCTGCACTACCGTACCCTTCTGCTCATGTGAAGCAACATCGTCTCTGGTGAGACAGAGGTCTCCTCTCTAGCAAATTGCTTCATGTGATGAAGGGCAAAGTTTTTATGTGTTTTCTGAAAGCAGTTATGGCAAACAGTCAATTCAGCTAAACAGTCTTGGCCACAGTACATCTGTGCTTAGTTTTGGCTTAGCAGAGCAGAATAACAAATGTACTTCTCCTCTGTCTGTCCCACTCCTAACCTAAGATGGTGAGAAAAATAGCTGAATTACAGAAGTACCTTCTGAACAGTATCCTGTGACAATGCAAATTCTGCACGACTGGGAATTCCAGCCAAAATGAACTCACAAACCCATATGATTTCCTCGTGAGCTCACTTTGTGGGGAGTTTTTTAACTTAGTTTTTGTTGCTGTTGTTTGGTAGCTCCTCAGATCAATATCTTTTCTGTTCTCACTATGGACATTTTTAGAATCAAAAAGGGAGAAGAAGCAAGACCCACTAACAGAAACAGGGGCATTTCAGTGCCAGATTAATACTTGCATTTCGCTCCTCTGGTCTTCCTTTTCCGCTGCTGGAAGAGATGCCAGCACCCAGTGTCAATGCCACTGCTGCTGCCAGCACCAATGGGGACATTTCTTCTTCAAGCGTCTCGATGCTTTAGGAGCTGATATCCTGTTTTTCGATGGGATATAAAGATCATCACCATTGCCTTTTGTAGGCACGTATAGCTTGTTCCAGGGTGTGCCAAGATGATCATAAGCTGCATATACCTGTATTAGCTTGGGCTTAAACCAGGTTAGCCACTCCAGGTGCCTAAGGCAGGCTCTGCGGCATCTTAAGACATTCAGACCAATTCAATGAGGGATGTTTCATGCTCCAACTCCTCAGGTCATAGGCACCGGCCCACAAAATGCCACAGAGATGTGCCCAGCAGACCCTGTACATTACTGCAAGGTGGAGGCTCCTGGGGCACAGCTGCTCCTCGCAAAGGAGGGCAGCATGGCGATCCCCAAGGCAGCACTGTCAGTCAGGGCTTCAAAGCATGGCAGAAACACTTCTACACGGTGTTATACCCCACCCACTCAGCCTTGTCACACAGGCCCCAGCACCTGTGAAGACCGCCCAGTTGTCTGCAACACTGTGAAGCCATGACCAAGGCTCCAGACTCTCTCAGAGAGTTTGTAAACTGCACAGTGTCTTTCAACACTTCAGTTACCTCCTTTGAGGTCAGATACCCCAAATTTTTCATCCCTTAGTTCTCAATCTGCAGACAAAGGCAGAGACACATTGGTTAGTTTGCACTGTGTTCTTCAGTTAATTTAAATGATTAATGAACATCTCCATCGCTTCCTCTGTTGTTATATGAGCTTTTGTTAACAATATTTAGCCTCTTAGAAAAAAGGATAATTTTTCACAAAAATCCCTCAGTTTTAACAAACCTCTAAATTTTAATGGAAGTTTCTTTTCATTATCCTATTCCAGCGTTGGTTTCCAATTCATATTTTCCAGCATTTGCTTTCTCTTTTGTTTTAAAGAATTTTTCCCCTTCACTTACATTCACTGTGTGCTCTTTGTCATTCCTGGCAGTTTTTTAGAATTAGATACCTCTGACACTGAAATGGTTTCGTTCCCAAGGATGAAAAGTGTCCATAAACAAATTTCAGAGGAAAATTTGATCTTATCACACAGAGGAGAGAAGGCACCTTCCAAGTTATAAAGGCTGAGGCAATTCAAACCACCATTTACTGGACCAGCAGTGGCTGAGGGGTGATCATATGTGACCCAGGGCACCCTGGATTTGGAAGGAGAACATGCTCCAGTTCTCTAACGCAGTCTTTCAGCATGACTTAAAGCATTTAAAGTATTTGGCTTTGCAAATCAAATACCCAAGCAGCATTGTGTATCCAAATTTCCAAATGTCTAGAAATACAGTCAAAATCATTGTAATTAAAGGCAAATTGCGAGTTGCCCAGTCAGGCAGCAGTGCTTGGGGACCCAAGCTGGATGATACGATGAGCCACACACGCACACACCAGGGTGGTGGGAGAGAGCTAGGCCACCTACAGCTGAGAGCTGTGTAACCCCACAGACCAGCATCAAAGTACCCGAGAGCCACTGCTTCCTGACCATTAACCTGCTTTAGGCTCCTGTGCATCTGCAAATTCACATCCCAGCAAATGTTAGCCAATAATCAAGATTTGCCATTCCTTTGTTAGTCTGACAGGGTGGAGCCGGATGGGTTTTCTTGTTGTCTTTTTCCTGTCTTTAGTCATCTAGTTTTTAAGCAGTTGTTTCTGTCATACTTCTGTTTCTCAGTTAATCTTAGAGCCAATGACATAATTTCACTGAATTATTAGTATTTCAAACATATTTTTGTGGTTTGTGCGGAGCTCAATGACAGGATAAATTGCATGCTGTATTGTTCTAACTTTCTTAAAATATCGCTTTGTAGTTTTAAAAAACAAACAAACCCATTTTAAGAAACTCATTCCTGGACTGTGCTTGTATTGCCGAAAGTCAGTGCTTCTCCTCAGCTTCTCAATGCAAAATGAGACCCGTGCACATATGAAACCAGTGGCCACAGACTACTCCGCACCACATGGTCCAGGCAAAGCACCCAGGGCATCACACACCTCCTACAGCTCCCTGTGACCCTTGGGCATGTAGTAGAGCGAGCCATCCCAGGAGAGAGGGCACATAGGTAATGTGCTTGCTGCCCTTCCCAGGCAGCCTTCCCCCAGCAGGGCTGGACCCTGCAGGCACTGCTCAGCAGCAGCACTCGAGGCTTGATCTGCAACCACAGGTTGTACCATTTCTGCAGCGGGGATGACAGACAGACCCCTGGCTGGTGCCCACCTTGCAGGACCCCAGGCAATCCCAGTGCCCACAATGCAGCCCTGGGACCCTCCACACCTTGCTGCCCCCTGCAGGCAGCCCAGCCAGCACCCTGCTCAAGTGCGTGTTTGATGTCCCTCTCCTGGGCCTGGGAGCTAATTGGCTTGGATAAGCATCATGTGGCCAGGCACACACATGTGTCCCATAACCTAAACCATCTGTGAGCATTTTAATTAACTGATCCCCAGCATCTCTGTGCTGCCATTGAAAAGATCCTGTCCCAGACAATCCTCCCCCATGCAGCCCCGCAGCTCCCCTCCCCACCCAGGAATTTGCAACCACAACTGTACAGCATGGGCCCCCCGGCCCTCCACGGCCGCACGGGAGCAGCCTTCAGCAGTCAGCAAGCAGCAGATGAAAAGAGCTCCTTCCATATGTGTCTGCTGATGCAGACCTACAGGGTAGGCTCCACTCACAATAGATAACAGGAGGCTCCTCGCAGCCGCTCAACAGTGGGGTCTCCCAAATTACATCATACATGCAGGCGTCAGACACTCCTCTGCCACCCATCAGTACACAGCTTATATAAAAAATGGCTAGAGAAAAAGATGTCCTTCTGTGAAGCCGCATGGATGTACATCAAGAGAGGATCCAGCCTACTGCTGCTGAGCCATGAATTGCTGGAAAAATACAGCCGTGTCAGGCGCCATATTCTCATTACTCTCCAGGGATGCTATTTCTTTCTCTGGCTGGTTTTATATTGCAACAAAGTGAAGTTTTCAGTGGAAGTACTCAAATTCAACAGAGATGGTCTGGACACTGGAGAGAAAACCAAAGTCCCCAAGGCTTAATCAAGATCAGGCTCTAGACAAAAAGATATAAGCACTGCAAATGTAACTAGGCTCACAAGCGATATTTTCACCAAAACAGGAAATTTGAACTTGTGTGCCAGGTTTGCAGCTGCTATGAATGAAAACAGCTCATTCGCAAAAAAATTTGATGTTGCCTGTCCAGAGGCAGGAGGACCTTGCTGAAGAGCCTGCTCCAGAAGTCACTTCCCTTGGAAGTCTAGACCTGTTTTGTGAAATTTCTTGACTATGGGGTTCCCCTTGGTATGTTTAGAGATAAGTTTTTAAGGTGTCCACCTTACAGCAGCATCCTGAGCTCTTACTGACAAAACTATATTTAACATGGTCTTTGATGCTTAGTCTATGACAGGGATGTGAGAAAATTAAAAAACTGAAGAATCACTGGATAGAGCATAAAGTCCATCCTCTGATGATGTGAGCTCTGACACCATATGCAATTAAGCTGAGATCCGTAGCTTTGCCATATTTTAACAATGTGAGTGTCCAATCTGGCAAGTCTCTTCAGTGCAAAAACACCCTCTCTCAAGTAGGATTTCCCAAGTGCAAAATCTATAGGATGAAGTCCAAGCCTGCATAAATCAACTTTTGGACTGGATCCTGTTTTCTTTTGCAAGCGGGTTTGCTTAACCTTATGGACCATAACACACTGATATTGATTGTAACGCCTTGTAAAATGCTGAGATATTTCAGAATTAATCTTTAAATTGTAACCAGTCTCTTGTCCAGATGTAAAGCTCCAAGCTGCAAGTTGCATTTTTGAAATTTGCTCTTCTAACCATGGAGACCCTTCAAATAAGGCTAGTTTTGATGCTATTTAAATCATGCAGAGTCTCATTCTTGCCCCTAACCCCAATGAAGAACATTTATCCCTTACTTTGTGACTTATATAACATAAATAATGCTCCAACATACAGTCTCTGTGGACCAACTCATCTGCTCACAGTTGCTAAATAGAAGCCTGGCTGTAGAAGTTCCTTGAGCATGGTATTTTTAGATTTTGCAGAGGTGGTAGTACATCTCTTGTACTCCCTGGAGGCCCTACTTTTCCAAGGTACACCCAGAAAGCAAAACCTCACAAGTTCAACAAAATGGGGGCGCTCATTGCACAGGCCCTTGCAGACAAGATTTTAATCATTTGAAAGCCATGCCAAGTGCTTTCCCCAGTTGTCTGGGGCAATTCTTGGCAGCTTTCCTAATACATTTTTCACTGGAAGCTCTCAAAATGGTTTTATATAGATCAGCCATGCCACCATTTTATAGACAGATAAACTGCAGAGAGCAGTTAAGAACAGCCTTGCTTAGCATGGAATATTGACAGAGCTGTGTAGTGTGCACCAGAGTCCCAGGCTAGGGCTTGAAAAAATTGGCTTAGAGCTGCCTGTTCCAAAGTAGAATTTTCCTGGGTGTTTCATTTGATGGAGATACCATAGTGTCTCACTGGCACCAGGGACCACTGATACACAGAAAACAGGAAGGGAAATTTTTGAATAAACGAAGCTGGGACATCAGTTTTTCTGGATTTCATATGAAGTCCATGCCTCCGACTATCGACCTGCAGTATCTGTAAGGCCGAGATGTATCAGAGCTTCAGATACTTAACAGGTACCAAACATGGACTTGTGCTGCAAAGTTCAGTGCAATTGTCGTGCCATCTTAGCTCACCCTGCCTTCAGTGAAACAGGATCAGACCCCTACACCTACCCCATTACCATCTGAAGTCATCCTGAAGACTGTAAACAAGAGAAGCAGTGGGGCCAAGCAAGTGCTTCTGCTGGATTCAGTTGTAGAATTAAAATCCAGTATCATTCACTAATGCACTGAAAGACTCTCATGACTTTGGAAATAATATTTTCCACTACAGTGAGAGAAACAGCTCATCTATGTGTAAATGTGGAAGACTGTCCCCACCACAAAACTAGCTTTGACCCCTGAAAGGAAGCTTAGACTGCTGAGGGCGGAGTGGGAAGGACAGTTCCTCTCTCAGCATACTCGACCTCCTTTGAATCATTCAATAGCTCATCTTGCATTCCAGTTGGTGCTTTGAATGCAAAGGCCTCTCATAAAGATGTTTGCACACGTCTTACCAAAATCTGTGACAGCAGCATGCTGGTCTCACTCTGAATAAGGTATAAACATTGCCCTCAAGGAGCCAAGTCTTTAGGTTCCTGTCTAATAAACACAGGATACACGTTTAAATTCAACATTCCCAGTCATCCTGTGGCTGAGTTTTGTATGTGCCTCTTTTCTCTCCAGTGAGATTTCAAGAGTGACTCAGAAGCTTTGACAGAAGCTGGAGGCTTTCGGAAAACAAACTTATTTTTGTGCTGCCATCTCCCTCGCTTTGGTTTTCTGGCTAGTGCATGCAGAAACTGTGCTGTGCTGTCAAAAATGCTTCTTATTGTTAACCTCGGCCAAAAGCATAAGTAGAACAGCATCACAAATTGCATAGCCCACTGGCCACTGGGGAGGGTTCATTGCCCTGCTAATCTGAACTGGCTGATCCTAAACTTCCACTTCCCATTGCATGCAAATGAACTGCTGAGTTATTTGACTCCAGCGTACACTCAGGGATGGGTGGGTTTTTTTTGTCTTATAGTTTTGTACTGACTGAGCTAACCCACAAGATAATTATTAAGGCAAAATCCTTAGCAGGATTGTAACAAGGATTAAACAGTTATGTGATTCATTAAAGTATCCCCAGTGCCACTAGCTGGGATAAAAATGTATGAGGATTGTGTCATAATTATAACACCAGGCTGCAGTCCAGAAATCTCTGCGAAAAGAATCCCTGAAAAACGCTGCTTGAGGATGTCAGAGCTGCACCCACAGAAGTGTATACTTCCTTGGAAGCTCAGCCTGAAATTCCATTGACTGGCACATCCTTGAAGCCAGGCACCGACAGAAGCAGCTGGCTCCTGGGACAAGATTAGTAACAGCCAGATAACCCACTGCAGTACAAGCACAGCTCTGACCAGTGATGGGACTATCCTGCCCCAGCTGAAATGCCAGTGCTTTTCAGGGAAAAACCTTGTTGTCGCTGTTGTTCCTCAGTAGTGAATTGACAAAAATTGAAGAGAAAGAAGAGGAAGACAGGACAGAGAAGACTTGGGGCGGGGGCTGTTTGTGGGAAGAAGAGGTAGGTATTATGCTTTTTTACCCAGTGAGGTTTGAGTACTCAATCAAATATAGGTAACATCGGCTTGGATCCCTCCATCATCTTAAAGATTCCAAATCCACATCTTTTTCCTGCTAGGAGAGTGCAAGCTCTGCCAAGCTGCAGCAGGTTCAAGAGGAAAAGTGTTCTCAGCACCCTGCTGACTCTGTTTGCTAGCTCTGTTCAGGTCTAGGATGTAAATATTCACCTCTGGGTTCACGTCATCACTTCTGAGCTGGAAGTCTTTCTTGCTTGTCCTGTTGCTGGGGAGCATTTGTGGATGTGCTGTGAAGAGTGGGACTGCTCCATGTGCGAAAGTCAGCTCCAGCTATTCGCTATCAGATGGGGTGTCCTTGTTGCAGAGAGCACATGTGGGAAGACAAACAGAAAGTTTATTTATTACCTGCCCAGCCCTACTCTTTGGTATCACCACTATGCAGGAAGGGGCAGGGATACTGTGAAATCTCCATAAACATCTCGGCTTGCAGGAGCATGCCTGCTATTACATTTCCCACTGAGTAATTTCCTATTTACTCACACAGCCACATGAATCCTCCTGGTAAGGAGAGTGATCCCATTTTCATCCCAGCTTATGAGATACATCATACTCATGAGAAGACCCAGGTGGAGTAACCTGTGCTGGGACTACAGTCAATCAAGTGCCAAGATGGACTAAGGAAAGCATGTGCATGTAATGTCTCTCATCCTTGTCTTGCAAGGCACAAGTAGGATTGATTGGATCCTGAAGGCCACCCTTTTGCTCAGGACGTGTCATCGTACACCAGCATCAGTAATTTTGCATGGAGAAGAATGGCACCCACAAAATCCGAGACTGAACACATTGTAAGAAAGAGCATTAGGTCAGACAGGCATGGTGCAATGCTCTCTGGTTTTCCTGCAAGGAAAAGATCACACTTCTCAGCATGGCAAAAGGATGTAGTCTGATACTGCTGATGTTTTGGTGTATTACACCTGCAATTGTCACACAGCAGAGAACACCAGCACTGGCCAGTGAGCCTATTCATTTGTTTCAGTTTGGTTTTCCAACAAGGCAGTAGCATGTGCAGTATTGCTAGGGTTGGGGGGATTGGGGGTCTGTTCACCTGTCTGTGTATCTGCACTCAACTGTCCTTCTCCCTCACCAGTAACTTTTGAACCTGTTCACCAAATTCAAAGACATTTGACAGACAATAAGTAGTCTCTGAGGTATTAAATTCCAACACATTTTATGAAAATTGGCAAGTGAGTGGACAAGAAAAACCCAGTTAGTGCCCCCATGGAGATGAAGGCTATGATATGAATATGACTTTTATCAGGCAGTGAAGATCCTCCTGAGAAAGAGATATTATGAATGTCCACCGAGGGAAAAACAGATCAGCATTTACATCTTATGAGACATCAGAGAATCTGATGCAAGCCACTGCTAATGCCCCAGGAAACCATAGGATTCATTAGGATTCTGCTGCTGGCAGAACGACTTGTCCATGACCTCCAGCCCTCCTTACACAAGGGCAGAGGTTAAACTGAGGAGGAGGGAGGAATCAGTAGGGTAGCAGGCTAGGGGAAGGAGAAAAGCCTTCCTCCAACAGCTGTTGGATGGTTCCCCTGCCTCATCCTCCAGATCTTTCAATGACCCCTCTCAACCTTCCTCCTTCTCCTCCAGCTGTCCTGAGCATCCCATGAATCCTCCCAGTTCTTTCATTTCCCCATCATTTTGCTTTTCCCAAACCAAGGCTCCAAAACATCCCCAAATAGCCAAAGCCATACCCTGTCCCTCCTTCCTCTCACCTCCTTGGAAATATCCTTTGCTGTAATCACAAACTAAATGCATAATTATCAGGCCAGTTTACTCTCATTTTTGAAGCAGCAGAATTCAGTTTTGGCTGCACTGCTGAGAAACCTTGAGCCAGCTCTATAGTCATGACATAATGAAACTGGCAAGGATGTTACATTTACAAATTGGGCTTGTCCTCAGGGACAAATTCATCCATCTTATAACCTCACTGAAGTCACAATGGAGAAAATGTAGCCCTAATTAATCCAGCCTGCTTGCATTACGAGAGATAACACGGCCTAGAGGAAAAGCATCTGACTCCGATAGACAGGAGGTTCATGGTCTTACATCACTTTGCCACTGACTTGTTCATTGCTGTTGACCAAATCCTTTAGCTGCCATGTTCCCACTTATAATTGCAAAATATAAGGATTTATGCTTCAGGTCCTCAGCTCAGGTGAGCAAGCAGACTAAACTTTTGCAACTATAGCTATGTGCGTCCACATTGGCTTCACTAGTTTGCTGGTGAGGAGTGCAAAGAGCTTATGTTGAAAGGCGCTGAGTGAGCTGCAGGCTCAGAGTAACATAGACGTCCTCCAAAGGGCTCCTTGGCTGTCCTTCAGCTTCTATTCCATGTCCTTCCTTGGGAAACCAGCTTCCTTGTTACAAATCATGTACAGCTTCAGCCTTTCCCTCCATGCTTCTGTTCCAGCTTTTCCCCTCCCTTCCCATTCCTCAAGCAGAAACAAAAAATATTATCGGAAACAGTAAAAATAATTTAAAAACATAATTGACCTCTTTTCAAATGAGAGGAATATAACTGTGTGCTATGAGGGAGGAACAAGGGAATGCAAGAGAGGAGCCCCACAGGAAATTGTTTGGACTCTCCCTCTAGTGATCTCTGCATAAATACTTAGCCAAGTGGCATTTGTGATGGAGATTTATCTTGTAGAAGAGTTCTGATAGCAGCTGGACAGATAGGTAGTTAGTCGATCACAGATATTTTTACATCTACTTAAGTGAGCATCTAGTTAATTAAACAGTGAAAAATTTGTAAACTCTGCAAATTGTGCAATGCTTACAAAACATTTCTGACGTGCCACTGGTGAGTGCTCTGTTCAGAAACCTTTGGGGATTTTGCGTACTGATATGCAGATTACCCAGCAGCACCCAGTGGCTCATTATAGCTACCATGAGATGAAACTGCAAAAATTTCAAACAACCTTTCTCTGTGGGTCCCAGAGAGCTCTGGGACACAGCTGCAGTAGTGACACTCCTGGGGTGAACAGAAAAACTTCTGTAATTCAATAGAGAATGCTCCAAGAAAAAGCTGCTGTCACTGCACAACTCTCATGTAGCCACCAGCTGTCTACATTTGGAAAAGAAAATCTTCATTTTTTAAAAGCCAAATATTTACAATTGTTCCAGTCTGCCCCTCCAGAATTCTCCCCTCTTGCATATGGATTTTCATGAAGCTACAACATAGGGATCTGATGATACCTCCCACTCCCTCCATCTCTAGCTGTCAAACGTTGGCATTCATAACAGCGCATGCTTCTAGACATAGACTGACACCACTGCTTCAGCTGATTGACTGTGAAGTGGAACACACATGGTTCCACACTAAAGAATTGGTAGAGGTCCATGTTTGATACAAATAAACATCCAGGAAGGGTCCAGATGTCTCCACAGAACTCACCTGAACATCTCACAAGGATGGGCTCTCCAGCCCTTCTGTGGTTCATGAAGGCCAGTGTGTTTGCTCTTAAATGGCAAAGAGTTAGAGTCTTATCTCAAACCATTTTTTCATTATTATGATCCTTATTATTTTATTAGGATTGTTCTCGAGTAATAACTCAAGGGCATGCCAAGGAGGAGTGGATTAGACTCACTGAGTTTGCTCTTGGCAAAAAACAGGAACAAAGAAAACCAACTACTTACACCTACATTTTCAGAGCTTTAAAAACTTCCTTGTGACATTCAGTCCTGTAAGTAAGCAAAGGTTTTGTAGCAAGCTTTTTTCTTCTTAGCCATTTCTAATTCCCCTTCTCGCTCCATCCTTTTTTTTTTCCTGGACACTTACCTCACATTTGCTGTCACTCTCTCATCATACCTCTATCCTACCTCACCTTACCTACCTATCCAAACCTTCCTGGTTTGGCCCTAGGCTGTTTGACTTATGCCATACACCAGCGAGATTGTCTTGGTTTAGTCATAATTTCTATACGTACCAAGCTTTGGCATCCGTCAAGAAGTAGAAATCAAGTTGCCGTATGGATTGGCTGGCCAGTCACAGGCCAAAAGTAACATGTTGTTGTTACTGAGGAGCTCTAAGGGCCAAATGTCCAAACAAACTCGGGTTCCAAGGACAGCTCACACAGAAGATGTTGGTATCTAAGGCAAACCTTAGTCAGATTTAAGATGCTGAACTCCAAAGCTAGAATATAAAGTCATCCTCTTAGTCTGACAGGAAGTTCTTGAGGTACTCTTTGGCTTAACAGGAGATGTCCTTGTGCACAGTCCTCAGAACAGTTTTCTGTCCACACATGGCAAAGCCACCTTACCTGAATGGTCTCTGGGCTTGTTTCTGTCCAAGCCCAGTTGGGAGCCAGTCCCAGGTAGACCACTTCCATCTTGGTTGGGAATCTCAGCTAGGGTAGGTGGGGGAAAGGCTGTCAGGACTAGTACTTTTCTCAGGTAGCATTAAATTAATCACAAAACATTCATTTCCAGAAGGTCATGGCTACATTCACTCAGAAACTCATGCTGACAAGTTCCCTCAATTAAACAAAAATCTGCTGACTTCCACCACATTGTACTAGTGACTTTGAACCCTCCAACAGTTAGAAGCACGTTGAATCTAGTTATTTCACTTAAACAAGAGACCTAATCACCTGGCTTTAGTATGAAAAACAACTGTGTGAGGCTGAAGTATTCTTTGTATTTTATAAGAAGATGGGGAGCCCTGTTTAGCTCTTCAGTAGAACAGGGATAAGCAGACACTCTTAGGAAAGAGTATCCGTACTCTCAGCTGATTGCGTGTGGTTTATCTCTGATAAAAAGTCGCTTATGCCAAGTTAACATGCCCTTGTCTTTCAGGAGAGCTTATTAGCAACCCTCTGATATGCACAGGGCAAACTCAAATCTTTCTGGTCTTTTCAGGTCTGAAGATCTATATGAATAGGATGGTGGACACACACTAACCTTTATTTTTTTGTTGAACAATTCACAATTAATAAAAAGCAGAAACAGGGATTGGTTGCTAAAACATTTGCAAGTGCAGAAAACAAGCCAGTGTACTTTTTCTGGATATTTCCAATGAAAAATCTGATCTTTCTCATCTGCAGTGAGAGTGGCATTTAATCTCAAATCGGAGTTGTACATTCTGGCATTTGTTGTGCAATATTGAGGAAGATGAATAGCAGAGAAAAGGGGGAGCCTGCCGAGATTGAATGATGACATGTTGACAACATGGCATTGTTATGCTTGGGGAGGGGCAGAATTGTGGACCTACCACTGGTGCTGCTAGACTTGGGATGTTTTCTGGCCTCCCAAAAGCTGCCAGCAGTATGGTAAAGCAGTGCTCCCTGTCATTTGACTGTGCCCAAGGTCTTCACAAACAGCTACTGGTTCAACAGCATCTCCTCAGATAGATAGGCACAATTGCATCCATGGTCCTCTGAGATGTCATAAAATCACAGACTAACAAGGACCTATAAGATCCCCTTTTGCTCTGACACCCTGTCATTCACTTTCTACCCCAGGGCTGACTGAGGGAAAACCTCTTCATGCCAGCTGCAGAACTAGGAGACCTGCAGAACCAGAAGAACTTGGGATGGACCTAAACAAGAGCTGGCCTTATTTCTTATTTTATTATAGCCTAGCAAAAATTGCAGCTTGCAGCATGTCCCAGCTTTGTGCTCTCCCCAGCCAAGCACTGCTACCAAGGTGTCCCATTGTCACACTACATAGCTCAGAGAAACCACGTCTGCTGGCCTCTGCAGCATGCATGAGCAGGAAAGCCTCCAGTTAAAACTTCCTCCAGCATTTCATGCTGTGCTAGCATTACGGATTCTGTGCTAGCTTTCCTCACCTACAAGAATGCGTGGTAAGATGTGGCTGTGTTGAAGTTAGGACTCTAATCAGTTTTCAGCCTGGTGAGGAGCATGCCCAGCTTAGAGCAAGTGCAGGCAGAAGCTTCATCATGAACTTAGGCTTAGGCAGAAACCTCTGTGGAAAGAAAAAGTAGTTAAAAGTAACCTATAACGTTCTTCCTTGCAGCACACTCCACTGTCTGGTGCCACACTTAGTGAGGAATAGAATTTATTCCTGCACTATTACAAAAACCAAAAAATGGTTAAAACCAGATTTTGTCTTACATGTCTGTTAAAAGAATGTGATGAGCACAGGAGATTAAAAAAACCAAACCAAAACAAACAAAAAAACCCCCCAACAACAGACTTGAGCCCTGAGATAACTGAACTGGCTGGGGACTTAAGAGCTAGCACTCATCTGGAGTAACTTCCGACCACGTCATGAAGTCAAGAAAGCTATGACACCAATTGAAAGTCTTCCTCCTTGCAAGAGTTCTCCAGGTTCCTCCCCAGAGAGAAGAATACATGAAGACAACTGTCATTAGATATTGCACACTCCATTTGCTAAATAAATACAAAATTCCCATGGAAGTGCTACCAAAGCTGTCACGGCAAAGAGCATCACCTACATGGATGTGGGACTCTGTATATGTGATAATATAACTTAGAAATCAGAAAAGCAATTGAGTGGGATTTTTTTTCCCTCCCTGTGTCCCCTCTTTAACTATTAACCTGCTGTTAGTGGGGAGAAGAGCTCTGGGTATCCATCAAAGGGACAGAGCAGAGCTGCTGTACAAAACGCAAGATTCCATGCCAAGCGAAGCACAGCTTCATAAACTGGAAATTTTTAACTCTCTTTTAGCATTCTGCTGAGAGGATGTCTCTCTTCTTTCACTCTTTGCTTCTTTTGTGAAGACAAAGTAATTCATGCACTGTCAGCTGTAATAGCCTTACAGTAACAGTTAAAAAAATTAGTTGCAGTAACGGTCTATAAGAACATCTATCCATTAATGAGAGGGACATTGTGCTGAGAGGAAACAAAAGGTGTCCTTTATGTCCTCTCAAGACAATATTCCTCAAATTAAATTCCCCTGCCCCCCCTACATTTTTTGCTTTGTTATTTTTCAAGGAAAATTAAACAACTCTATCCAAATTCCTAACCATATTTTTCAAGTTAAATGATTAAACTAGTTCTTACTAGGTCTTTTATAAGAAGACTAAGTTTAATTTTTTCGACAATCACAGAAGTTTCTCCAAAGCTGTAGGTCTTTGATGGTAAGTTGTAGCATAGCACATTATATTTTCAGAGATAACAGGCTGCAGCATCTGTGGGAATGGATAGAAATGTATTACTTTCACAGTCATGTATATAACCACCTATAGGTCATGGAATTCTGCATACATGCATATACAGCAGCCTTGGACAGGAATTAACAGCCTTTCAGAGAGCAGAGAGTAATTTCTATGTATCTCTGTGATCTTCAGAAAGGAAGCCCTGGGCAGAGATTTAATCACATATCATTGTCTGTTACACATTCATAAAAAGATGAACAATTATGGCAATTAAGGGAAACCTATCATCAACTGAGGGGAAAAGACTATTTTTCTGAAGTATACAAATTCAGTCTTTTATGACAAAATGACTACTTAAGACTTAAAACTCTAATCATTACCATTTGCTTCCTAAAATATCCACCTCCCTTTATCTGCACTTTGAACTGAAAACACAAAGCTCTTGAAACGTTACTGGTCTCTGAAGGGGTGAATGTATTTTTTGTGTGTGTGTGTGTGTCCTAATTCTGCATCTAGGTAAGGATGGCAGCATTTTTTCTCTGTTAATACTGAGAAACTTGCCCTGGGCACAGCCTGACCATGCAGGAACTGGCCTGTTCCCGGCTGGGGTGCTGGAGCAGGGGCATCAGTGGGGTACACCCCGCCCTTCCCATGGGGGTGTGCAAACAAGCCCCTGCCACACCCTGTCATCAGGAAGGTGATGCTCATGGGGGAAGGTTTTGAAGGTTTAATATAGCTTCTGTGACACCTTTCAGAAGAGGAAAGGGGTGCCCAGCTTACCACAGCTGAAAAAACAAAGAAAGGAGGGAGAAAAAATAAGCCATTTCCTCCAAGTTCCTCATTTTCCCTGCCCTTGCCAGCCGCAACCAAAGGGCACCCTATCGGAGGTCAGAGGGTGGGAGGGAAGGAGTAATTTCAGCTCCCCCCTGCCTGGACTTCGTTCACTAGACTAGTTCAGGGCTTTGGGTTCAGGACCATTTCTTGTTCATGAAAACTGCTTTGACAGGAGATAACTAAGCTCAGCCAGGCAACCAGGTGACTTCAGAAAGGAGCTGGACGGCTGGCAGCCCTGCCTCCAAGTTGGGCAGCCTGAGGACAACATCAGCCTGTGTTTTCCCAAATTCCCCTTCCTCTTCTTCCCTCCTCTCCACTGCCTGGAGCACGGGACAGCTACGTGTCTCTGTTGCCACTGCAGAAGCTGGGTCCCTTTGAGACAGCCAGGATGCAGGACAGCTCTGGAGGATGCGTGTGTGTGGGTGGTGGGTGTGAGTGTGGGCAGCCCTGAATGCGGCTGTGCGGGTGACAGTACCTTGCTTTTATTGCCTCTCCTATAGCACAGAGCAAAGCAGCATCAATGAACATCCAGGCTGCATCCAGCAGCAAGGAATGGCCGATACCTGTTTCACTGGAGAATCTGCTACCCAGGAATGCTCCTTCTGTGCCCAGACAAATCCTCAAGCACCATACCACAGAGCAGAGTTGGGACCAGAAAGCAGGGATCAGGGCTTAGCCCTCGCCTGTGTCTGATGAAACCCTACAGAAGCTCTCAGCTGCAGCAGCCACATGGAGCAAGAGCAAACTGTTACAACCTATTACACCTAACGTGCAAGAACAACACCCACTTCCTCTGTGGGCTTCAAACAGCAAAGGGCCCTCAATTACTAGTTGGTTTTGGTGCAAAAACCATTGACATAATTGTACTGGGAAGCCAAGTTCTATCAGGCAGAATTAAAGTCTAAGCAGCTCTTTCGCTAAGCTAAGGACCCCTCAGTCCGTGCGCATCAGGCACCCAGGACCCCGAGCACAGTAAACCTTCGCGTTCAAGAACCAGCAGTGTAAAAACAAGCTTTCTCTTCTGGCCCATCTGAAGCTCTATTTTGTCTTGCGGGGATATTTCCACTCCCCCTCTGCTCCAGCTATGCCAAAGCAAGCCTGGCTGAACCTTCCAAGCTGAACTTCTGGTTCAGCATTTCCCCAAGGAGTTTGTGCTGTGAGTAAGGTTGGAAGGGTGGGCTCGGGAGGATATGGGCGGGATGCTGTGGCTGCAAGGAAACCCTTGTTCACAGCTCATTCGAGGAGGAAATGGGCACTGATCCCAAGGAAATTGTTTTGTGTTCCTGAGCAGTCAGGAGAGGCAGCAGTACCGGCTGGCCGGCCCTTTCCCATTTCTGCAAACAGCCTCCAACACAGCCGCAGCCACGTGGGTCCCAGGCTCTTGTGATGCTCATGCTGAGGCGGGCAGTGTCTACGTGGGGACAAGCAGCCCCCTTGGGCTCCATGATGGCAATCGCTGCTCACCCCAACCGGGTTTCAGCACAAGGGGTAACCAAAGCAGTGTCCCAGCTAGCCTTTCTCCTCTCCAAACATATCCCAGAAGCACTGCTGCACCGACCAAAGCTGGGAGGAAAAGAGGGACCTGCACAGAAGGAAGCCAGCAGCTCTACCCTTTGTACAAACTACTCCTCCACCTCGGCTGGACTTCACTGCCTTCCCATGCAAGACCAAAGGTGCAGCCACCTCTCAGAGTTTCTCCTGGAGATAAGTCAGGGCATTTATTGTCACTTGCAGCCTGGACCAGGCTGTGGAGGAGCCCCATGACTCACCCCAGGGGTTAAACATAACCTGCAAGCCCACAGCATGGAGCAGGGAACAGGGCGGGAGCTCTCAAGGAAATATTTTGCTGAAAACAAAACTTTCAAAGCCTTTCAACAGCAGAGCACTGAAAATAGAACTCAGACTCCAAGGGAGGAGGAATGGGAAAAGGTTAGGAGTGGGTGAGAGAGGGAGAGAGGGAGAGATCAAACGATCAACAACAACCCTGGGGAAAAAGGGGGCACAGAGGTTGCCGAAGATTTTTTAAGTCCATTTCCTGCAGGAGCTAGAGACGAGGAGGGCCAGTTTATTGCAGTTTGGCCTGAGCGGAGAGCTCTGCAAGAGACTCTTCGGGCTCACTCCAAACACAGTCATTCATTACCCGCTGCTGCATCCTTCAAAACAGGAAGCGTTGCCAGAGCATTAATTTATCTCTTAATCGCTGTTCTTTTGTTGCTGTGAAAAATGTTTAGTCATAGATTTAATTCCTCTCACTCCACCCTCCTACATCCCGACCACCTCTGATCACAAACACCACAAAGTGACAGGGCTTGACAGCTTTTCTGATGTTTTTACTATAATTCCACTTTCAGGAGATCAGCTAACTTGCTCATAGTTTCTATTAAAGAGCCCTGCACAGCAACAAGAGAGTTGCCTCTGGCTCAAAGTGGGAGTGTAATTCTTTGGGATTTCGCCTTGTCGTTATACTTTCTTGCTCTTGTTATTGTCTTCAGTCCATCCTCCCCAGCCCCAATTTACTTTAAACAGATGTCTTATTTGTTCATAGCATGCTGAGGAATTGCCCTGGCAGAGACATTTTCTTTTTTTTTTTCATTTTGTTTTGGGTTTTTTTCCTTAAATGTGTTTTAAATTTTGAGACGAGCCCATGAAACAATAGCAGATGTGTTGTAGCTACAATTAATTGGATAATTAACTTAATTCTCATATTGCATTTTAGGTTTGTGTTTCTTACACAAGGGAGTGTGTATGCAAGAAGCTGGAATGGGCATGAGTGGAGGGGAGGAAGAGAAACGCTTGTTGGCCAGGTATGTTGGGGGGCCCAGCCTTGGGTTCCCCAGCTGAGGTGTGTGAGCAGAGGGCATAAGGGAGCAAGAGAAAGGGTCTCCATGTTTCAGCAAGGGCTTGGTGATTAGAGATGCAGCCAGTGGTGAACACAATAGATTGGGCTGCAACATTGTCCTGGGGGTCTGCCCCACTGGGCATGTTCACAGGGGGCTGCGGGCTGTACAGGCAGGGTCTGGGGTGTTCAGAATCCCTAGGATGATCTAAGCCTCCCCTGCTCCTCTTGGAGTTCAGCAGAGGGATGCATAGATGACCAGTTCCTACCAGGGCTATCAGGATGTACGAGTAGTGGCTCTGCTCCATGCATAGCCCCAGGCCAGCTCAGCACCGGGCTGCCCCATGTTCAGAGCTTGTGTCCCAAACCCACCTGAGCCATTGCCAGGGCAGGCAGGACCCTTCTGCCTCCGTGTGCCCTGTCAGACACTCTCGTATCTCCTTTGAAGGTGTGCCCACTCCATGGCAAACAGCCTCAAAACCTCAGTGACTCTGCTGTGCGCTGTCTGCAGAGCTCAGGGCACCCGAGCTGCCACCCAGGCAGGCCAGCCATCCTTGAGTGCGATTATTGTTCCTTGGTATGCAGTCCTGCCAGGCGACACAGCTCTGGTTGGGCTGCATGCCCGTGACCCACGGGAGGGTCAGAATCTGGCCCTGCGTGTTAACAGCCCTTCACGTCTCCCGCTTAAAGCTTTTTCAATGTCTCCTGTGGCTTTTTCATGTTTGTCCTGGCTGCCATTGTTCTCTGTGTGCAAATGCTCCCGGTGTCTTCAGAAGCAGCTCTGTCTAGAAGCCACTGGGGTATGTTCTGCACCTCCAGAAATACACATTGCACCTTAGCCTGCATCCACCATCCAGAGGACTCAAAATGTTTTACAGAAACATAGTTCTCAAGACAGGTACAATGCCCAAGGCCCCAGAATGCAAAAAGCAGAAGAACTGTTCAGAGCAGACTTTCTGAAACTGTCCCAGCCTGGTGAGCTGAAATAACCTCATAAATCATCTTCTGCCTGCAGTCTGGTGATTTTTCACGGGGCTCAGCAGCAGAGGCTTCGAAGTGGGGTCAAAGCAACATGGTGTCCGATGTTTTATTTCTGCCCTAGTTCTAGCTCTGAGTAGCTGAGTGACACAAACAAAAACAAGGCTGGTGACTCCAAGACAGATTCGGGCTGGATCCTGCAGTGAGCTCCAGGCAGACAGACAGCATCAACCCAGAGCTTCCCTGACCTCCCAAAGCTGCCCACGCTGTGCTCAGAGCAAAACCAAGACTTTGGCTCTTATTCACAAGTGCCCGAGTGAGACCTGAAGTTCCTAACTTCACTGCAAGCACTTTGGAAAAACAGGCTAGCAGAGTTGCTCTCGGGGAACTTCACGGCATTGGTAGAAGCATGCACCTTTTATGCACTGTGGCTTATGGCTATCAGGAGAAGAACCGGGAAATAAAGGTGTTTTCATTATAAAAATAGTTTTTTTCTATAAAATTTGCAGTAGAAATGCATCCCAACAAGTCATTCACAAAAATAAAACAAAAAACCCTCTAGACTGCTCAGATGAGAACAAATGATACTGCTAATTGCAGTGTACAAATGCCAGATATTGGCATTTAACTCTAACTATGCTAAATGCAAATGTCAGCTGGAATGACACAGTCCGGCTTCATCACCCAAGGCAAGATTTCCAAGCCAGGCTTAGAGGGATCCAAATTTCCTACATTTTTTCTTTTCTTCTCCTGTGGCAGCAGATCAGGGCAGAGAATGGAACTATTTAGCCTTCAAAAAGGCTGGGAATGGTAACCCACAGAGATCCTGGTTCATGCTTGACTAACAAATTACGGTAAAAACACAACAACACTAGTAGGGCTATTGGAGAGAATTATACCCAGAAGAAGTCCTTAGAAGAGGCTAAAACAAAAATCCCATTTAAACTAAAAGGGAAAATGTTATTCAGTGCAACATTTTTCTGCTTATTTCCCCCTGGTTTTTCCCATGGTATTCAGTTTCTTTTCTTGCTTTCTCTTAATTTGGGGGCTGCAAAGAAAGTTGCAATTATTCTTATACTGGTTTGGGTTTGTTTTGTTTTTGGGTGGGTTTTTTTTTTTGGTTGGTTGTTTTTTGCTTTTTTTTTACAATGCAAGCAATATTTGGTACTTTTCTGGAATCCAGAGCACCTGGATCAATGGGATTAAGGAATATTAGGCAGGGAAAAAAGAGGCATTCAGCCTTTGTGGTGGAGGAGAGAGCTGAAACTCTATGTGTACTTCAGTGAAATAGCCATACCAGGCTATACCAGCAAATCAAGTACAGCCTATAAGGCTCAAGAACCAGAAGCAAGAGGAATCCCAATGCTTCAATGTTTTGTTATTGCGCGTTATGAATTTTAAGGCAGCTGCACCAGCCAGGGTGTGAGGGAAGGACATTTTGCCATGATTTATTAATACTTAGGGTTCACATTACTGGCATCATTAATCACAACTGCTGATAAATTAATCCACCTCCTAATTTGCGTAAGATGCTCATCTGAAAGTAGAGGAAATAACCAGTGTTTTGGATAAAGTGCTCTTACAGCTCACTGCAAAGTGCCAACCTTAAGCTCCCTGGTAGTTTCTCCTGGCAAACAAGACACCAGTCAATGTTAGGACAATCCAGAAAGCAGCTGCTGTCCTAAGATGGGGTCCCGGGACATGACAACAAGGAAAATGATGGAACTGACCACAGTTTAGTGAATCAAAACCTCACCTCTGACCCATGCTGAAATCTGCACTCCAAACCACGTTTGAACTTTTTCCAAACCAGTTTCCTTTAAATCTATGCACGACATTCCTTAAATTTTAATGAAGGCCACAAGTTTTCATTTCTCAAGTATTCAGAGACAGAATGAAATGACCACATATGGCAAGGATAAAAAAAAGCAGTTGCTTAGCTGGGGTGATTTTCTAATGATGAACATAGACACAAAAGCATGAGACGGTTTTGACAAAACAACTTTTGAAACCACATTTTATTCACAAAGGTAATTTTATATCATTTGAAAAGGTTTTATTGGCTCCTCCTGAGCTCTAGAAAATCACATTTGTGGCATCCAAGTTGTCTAGCTTCATAAAGAGGAGGAAATAAAAGATTACTACAATATGTTGATTTCAAATAAAAATGAACTTTCCAAGGCATCCTCACATGATTATTTTTCTGTTAATTTTGTAACATACGCAGAATACCTGAAAACGTGATTTAAAAATCCCCTTCACCTAAAACACTGAAATAGTAATGTCCTGTTACTTGAAGGTTTCAATGGTTTCAGACCTTAAGCCTATGAATCCAGGAATGATTTTCACCCATCCACAAATCAGAATGGAAAAGTGCTATACACAGAAAGAAGGACAGAAGCATGTATTCTGACAGTTTGATTTGCCAAAAATAATGGTGACTGTTTGAAAATGATCAGACTTTTTGATTGCTAGAAGCAGACCCATTAGGAACACATTAGTAGGCAGAGTGCAGCTGAGGTGGTCAAAGGTGCATCCTAAATGCAATTTATTTTATCAACATCACTTTCACATATATAATGTGTAACCCTTGTACACCTATGGGTTGTTTGGGTATGTGTGGGAGGTGTACAGAAATAAGTCCAGCTCTGCTTCAGTTTACTAATATACAACTATTAAAATTGCTAGTTCTGAATAAACATGATTGAAAGCAGAAGTAGATGTGGCACGCCCCTATTTCAAAATGTAAACTTCATTGTGTGATCCCATAACTTCTTTGGTATCAAAACAGTAAGTTATTATTTCAGGGTAGATAGGCAGATCTATAGATAGACAGATGGATAGATAAATCGATCAGTTGATCAAATGACTGATCTTGCTTTCTTTTCCTGGATACTCCAAGAAGTCAAACTGCTTTTTCTCAAATATTTTCCACTCACTGATGCCCTCCCTCTTGAGGATGTGTCAGTGAATTGAGTCTGGTATTTCCTCAATTAAGATATCTAAAGTAAAAGCAGAAACAACCCTGCTCCCACTCAATTTTCCCTCTGCCAGCCCAATCTTTTCCCTTACACCCCTCCCTGCCTACCACAGTGGCGCCAGAATTTATACCGTAGTGAAGAGGAGATGAAGGTCCTTGCTGGTCAGCTATCCTACATTCATGTACACAACCAGGTGCATCATCACATTCATGTACTTGCTCAAGAGTGAAAAACCCCTACCTTTTCATGCAAGTAAGGTCTATCAGACTTTGTCTCATCCTCTCTTCTGGTGGTGATGAAATGAGAGAGAAGCATAAGCAGGGCAAGGAGGCAGGTCACGTCCATGAGGATGGGATTCTCCCAGGGACCCCTTCCCTAATGCGAAATCTTCATTTGTCATCATTAACACTTAAATATTCATTCCTGTTTTCCATCAGCAAGGGAGAGCAGCATGAGGTTTCCTTTTAGCTCTGGGACAAAGCAGTCATGGAAATTGTCAACCCAGGGCAAGAACAATTTTAATAACAAGTCAGGTCTCAGAGATCTAAAATGCCAGTTTTCTCTCCCCCTCCTCCCCCTTCCCTTGCAAGCTCTCCCCCATCCCATTTCATCAACCCCATGCAGCCCTGGGCTGTGCTGGACTTGCCAAGCTCTGCAGGGACCATTACTGCTTGCCTGGAATCTCCTTCCCAGGTTCCCAGGACCTTGGTGGTTCTTTTAAAGAAGCTGCTTTCCATGAAAGTAAATTGCCATAATTTCTAATCCCTTGAGATGCAAAGTTAAGGAGACTTTAAAGCATGCTGCTTGTACAGCATGGCTTGTAGTCCATTAGAGAAGGGTGTCCCTTGTTATCTGACCTTTCAGGAAATTGAAGCGTCTTTTCTGCTGACCCTCTCATTGCCCCCAGAAAGCCACTGATGAGATCCGGCCATGAAACAAGGGAGCAAAGAAGAGCTGTGATTTATTTTTATTTTTCTAGGGAGAAGAGAGACAGACAGCAGAGCTGCCACACCTTGGAGCTATGTGCCTGCCCCCACACACAGTGCTTACACTGACCGGGGTCCAAATCAGTATGGCAGATTGACTGACACCAGTTCAGGCTGGCCAAGGACCTGGCCCCCTCCATGGAGCTGTGATAGGAAGCTGTGACCCAGCAAGGGACAGGTAACAAGGGGATAAATGTCAGAAATGAATCTTTGAGAGCTGTATACTTTGCTCAGGCTGCAGAGGTTGACACTGTCAATCTGCATGGAGCAGATACAGTAGTTCTCCCACCCACAACAGCCCTGGAGGCATTTTAACATGCTGCTGCCTTCTACTGCCTCTTCTGAGACTCTTCCCCCAGGATGGACTTAATTAACACAGACTGTCTTGCTGACTAATATCCATCTGGCACAGCTGAGCTATTCCAGCCAGAGGTGAGGGTATTCCTGCCTGTAGTCCAGCTAAGCTTTGCTGACATTATGCCCTTCATTGCCCATGCCTCTCCTTCTTTGCTCGGGAAAAGAGACCAGTTTCACTGACCTGACAATTACTTCTGTCTGAACTGAAGATGAGACAGAAGAGCAAGGAAGACTCTTGTCCCACATTTCTCCTTGGCTTGGATGTTCAGGCTGAGCTGCAAATCTTGCCTTCAGAAACCCTTTTCATTGATTTAAAGGCACTGCTCCTGTCAGCGGATGTTTTATTTAAGAACAGTCTTGTACATGGTATTTAATGTTGAGAGGCCACATTTCAGTGCTGAGCAGTAGCTTATGTCAGGAACAGCTCCATTTCCTGCCATAGGAGGGCATGGGGATCAAGGCGCTGCCCTCCAGGAACAGGGAGGGTCTGCTCCTGGCCTCCTCTGCCAGGCTGGCAAGGAATTTGTTAAAATAACAAATAGTAAACACTAGCATCAGGCACAGAAGACGACCCCAGTCACTGAGAGACACTAGTGGGTGCATTTATTAATCCAACATAGATAAAACCACAGACCCTTGAAGTTCCCGGACTGAATAATGCCAGCTCTGCCAAGCAAGCTTCCTTCTTTGTTACCGTCTCACTTCACCATAAACTCTCTTCTTTGTCCTTACCTGATGTTCCTTTGCTACATGGTTCAGATTCCTCCCCATTTCTCCATTTCTCTGGCTTCAGGGATGGACATGGAATCAGCAGGCTGAGTCTAATCCCTGCTTCAATCTCATCTGAGGGACAAAAATGCCCCTTTCAGGTCACATTTTAGCTATGTAAGCCACAGAAATCTAACCTAAGCCTAGCAGGTAGTCTTCTTACAGAGCTTCTGTAGAGACAACTCTTGTCCAAGAGAAGATTCTCCCATCCAAAATCAACCCTTTCTCATGTCATCTGCACATACCCATCCAGGAGTGCCCATTTCCGGACATGAACTAGAGAAGGGGATTTAAAGAACATGCTCAAAAGCTGATTTTTCCTGGTTTATATCTCAGGGACACTATTCCACTCTGGAGGGCAGGATTCCTGAGGTTTAGATGTCCGTCATGCTGCTAAGCATGTTAACGGCCTCTTTTAACAGCAGGCATGGAGAAAAAAGGTGTGAAGATGGTGAGCTTTGGTGCTTCCTATTAATATTTTGCAACACAGTTACCTTTGGCAGCATGAAACCCACCTGTCCTGGGGCATGTGGGAAGGCTAAGGGGAAAGTCTGGCTTCTGTTGGAGCAGGGATGCTAGCACATGAGTGCAGCTCCACAGTGAGAGTCACCCTTCCCTTGCGCTACCCAGCCCTTTGCACCTGGGTGTGCACGTGGTCACTCCAATTCCTTGCCCAAGTATTTTTGGAACAAAAGACGAGAAATGTGTTCACAGAGGACCATCTATTCTCTCTACAGAGTTGGGAGGTATAGTTTTTGTGTGCAGGGGGATCTTTAAACGTCTGAAGCACCAGTTTTAGAGGAATCATCACTAGACAAACACAAGGTAGCATTTTCAGTGCCAGCAGAGTCAAATCAATGTTACAAGATTGTGAAAAACTCCAACCAATAAACACAGAGTGAGAGGGCAGTAACAGCCAGAGGCAAGTTATATAGCCATTGCACCTGTCTTATTCTGCTATATAGAAACATTTTACAAGGTCTGGTACCATGTATATCAAAAATTATGCCAGATTCCCAGAGCCTTCTATCATTCCAAAGTCTACTCCCTCACGGCTGGCTCTTCTGACGATGTTCTCAGTATGGCTCTTTCCAGGCTCCATGAGGCACACCAGGCTGAAAACTCCCCCAATCTGCCCCACAGGGAGGGACAGGGAGCAGGCAATGGAGGTCAGTGGGGTTTCAGCTGTACCATGCAACCAAGAACACCACTCCTGCATTGCACCTGCCCAGAGGCATTGCTCTCTCCCAGGAGATTAACCCAGAACCAGCACTGACAATATTGAGATTTCTCTCTTTTTCTCTTAAATATAAAAGCTTGTAGGAACCTAACCTACAGGGATTCAGAAGTTCACACACTGTCTGATACTTGCTTAAATTGATGTGAACCTCTGCTATGGAAATTTTTCTAGCACATGCTTTCTCATGAACATACCACACTTTCAGTCTGGGTGAAAATACCACAAGAATAACCTTTCTCATGGTATTTCAGTATTTATTCTCTGGTTCCTGTCCAACCCTAAATCAGGAAATGCAGAAGCGTGAGAAAATTTTATAAAAAGAAAGAAAAAATTTAATAATGGTTTTTAAGTCTCAAAAAAGTTTCTGTTCTGCTCAAGCCCAAGGCAAAAGTTTTGTTCTTGTTTTATTTCAACAGGTTCATCCATTTTTAGCTTCTTCTGCAAGAGCTGTCACATCACCGGGAGGCCATCAGCCAGAGAGGCCTGGGGAAGCTTTGAGCCTTGTTGTTGACTTCTGATGTGCTACCGATTCCTTAGCCAAGTCACTTAGCCGCTTTATGTGTCCATTCCCAGCTCCCCTATAGACATAGCTAATATTTATCCTCCTTTGAGAGGTGATTCAAGATTCTTGGGTGAAGCATCTTATGCAAGCTTTTTTAAAGACTTTTTATAATTAATATCCCTTCTTTTTTACCCCAACAAGTGTAACTGACTCTGTATGTGCCTCTTTAAGTCTTAAACAGTGGAATCCTTTCATAGTGACTTAGGATATGATGTAATGTCTATGCATTGTTAACAGAACCAAAGTCTACTAAACACTCATTTTAATGAACAAAACAAAGAGATGTAACTCAGAAGACCCATGCGGAGATGCGTTGTATAGTGTTGCCATGTTTGCATACATGCTTTTCTGACTGCAGTCAGTTTTTACGAGGGTAAAATACTATTGACATTAAATCACATGTGCATTTTTGTGGTGTGTATTTTTGGGGTGGGTTTGGTTTTTTGGTTTTTGGGGTTGGTTTGGGGTTTTTTTTGGGGGGAGGGGGTTTTCAAATGAGCCTCAAAATTTCAGGGGTATTCCTGAAGACATAATGGGTACATCTGTAGTAATAACCTAAATGTGTCCAGGACTGCGTGGTGGCCCCAAGGCCAACTGGCACAGAAGAGCCTACCTCCATGCTATTGAACTCTCCTTGTCTCCAGAACAGCAGGGCCACATCCAACCCACCTCCTGGGAACCGGTGCTGGCTGGCGCTGGCTCCAGTACCATGCCAGGAATTGTCTGGGGAGAGCGTTAGCTGGCACTGGGCTTGGCCGTGCCACAGACCATTTGAACAATTAACAGCACAGACATGCAAGTGCCAGGCCCTGGCATCATTCCCCAGCACTGCTTGATTTATTAATATTGAGTAGCCATGTGGCCTGCAGAGACTTTATTGCTGGTGACAGTACCAGGAAAGGAGAAAGTTGGGGTTACTTTTGCAAGGCTGGCAGATAGAAAAAAAAAAAAAACAAACAGGCTGCCTGGGTCCTTTTCTTGTAAACTACACATGCTTTATATGGAAATTATTAAGAGACAAATCAAGGCGGGAGCCTGCCATGCTGCCTTGGCAAAGCTACTTTTCAAAGCGTTATAGTGTTTTGAAAAAGGGTTCATGCTTGAGAGCGCTCAGTACTGCAGAATGCCTGGGTAAAGTCATTTTACTTACTGGTGTTTTACTAAAGGGATGTAACCAGGACAAAGTACTGTTCTTACAAGTCCACCCAGTCCCGCGCAGTCCCTGGAACCCCGTGACACTACATTTAAAACTTGCTATGATTAAATAACTAAGACTGATGCTACCACATGTGAACCCTTTACAAATAAAATGTCCTGAGTGAAGTCCTGTGCGTCACCGTTGTCCGGATGGCATTCAATTAAAAGCCTTATTAAATGGTGCTCTAGAGAGGTATGTTCTTCCTTTCATGTTTTCCTAGAAAAAGCTTGTAAGAAGTAGTACTTGGAAAGCAAAGGGAAGTAATTGTGTCCTCATCTAATTACTACTAAGTAGTTTTTTACAAAAATTTCCTAGTGTTAGAGAGAAATTAGCGGTACCATGAGTACAGCAGAAGAATCTGTCTTTGATGTATGACTTACATACCTAGTGCGACAATTAGGTTTACAGATGCTAAAGAATGGTCCTTGATACCTTAGAAACAGTTGAATATGAGAAATCTGTCCATCCAACCCAACACTTCACATCATTAGCACACAGGAATTTCAGCCTTTCCCTTTCTTGCTGGGAAATGAGTGATTAATCACTCAAAAGAGAAATCGCTTAACTTTCTCTCATCGACATAGCAGCAAATTGACAGGCTAAATAGGCTTCTGAACCCTTCTGTAAAAAAAATGTGTCACGAAGAGATGGTGCAAGAACAGACAACCGTGACAGCAGCTTCATCTACTTATTCCAGTGCATGACCCATCATAGAGTCCAGGGTCCCACCACAATGAGCTCTAATCTAAAACAGGCCGTTGCCCTGAGGAGCTCTGGGTGGAGAAGGTGCTGATGCTGGTTCAGGAGATCTGGGTTCTGCTCCTGCTATTGCTTATTGGTTTATTTCTCTTCCTTCCTACCTAAGTTCAGCAAAGCAGAGTGTACTTAACCTTTCTGGATTTCAACAATAATTTAGGCACTAAACCAGTGCTGTAATGCTTTTCTGAGTAGGCATGTGTGGTTGGTCAAGACAGAGGCTGTTCTGTATCTGCTTTCAGTCCACAAGATCTTCTCAGCTGCTTGAAGACATCTAATCTTGAGCATTTAGCTCTTATTTCAAAGAAGAGCCAGGCACCTAGAAACTGCAGACAGAGAGCTCTTTTGCTGGGTTTCGTTTCCCTCTGCTTTCACTCTTACCTCCTTTTTTCACTGCGAACAGTTCTGGAAGTGGAAGAGCCCAAGGACCACAAGACTACCTGGTCTTGCTTGGCCCTGGTCCAGCCAGCATGGGAGCCCCATGAACAAGGCTGGCTTCAGCCCCATGGCCAACCTGCTCCTGCTCAGGAGGTATCGAAAAGGGCCTGGGCTGATCTTGACTTTGTTTCTGAATGCCGCTCTGAAACACAGTTTACTTGAGCTTGATTCTCATGGTATTTGTGGCATCCTTTTCCTTCTCCTTCACCCTGGCCTTTACATCAGCCAGCTGATGTCAGTACAGTGTCAGCAGGACACAGAGGAGTATTCCTGTGATGAAAGAGCTGACCAGGATGGGCTTCTCTACCTGGCCCCCAGACCAAGCCAGTCTTCGCAAAGACTTGCTAGATTGCCATAGAGTATGCACAGCCAGCCAGTGAGCTCTGCCAAATACTGTGCTAATTCTTGATGACAGCTGCTGCTCTACAAAAGAAACAAAAGGCTGTTCGTATGGAGCAGACGCTCAGCCTCCTTGCTGCACTTCATGTGGTGTTTAGCTTTAAATGTGTTTTGTCCCAGCACCTTAGCAAGGCTTTGTGGTGCAATAGGAAGCTTAGAAGCCATAGGAATGTGTAAGGCCAGTCCTTGATTCATCCTGTAACCTAAAAAAACAGACTGATTCCTGCAGTGGTTATTTTAGTACCAGAGAGCAAACTGCTTCCTTGAGATGAAAAGGCTCAAATACCGGTACCCTCCTCATAAACAGGATCTTGATATATATGGAGACGAGTCAAACAATTTAGACTGCAAGAGTCTCACACAAATGCAGACACAAACATACACAAATATGCCAGCAAGGCGAGACAAGCAACACAGCTTGTCACAGAAATTCCTGACTCGTTCTTTTCGAGGTAAAATAAGTAAATAATAATAATGTTAAATATTTTTTAAATTAAAAAAGAAAACAGTGAGGCTCTCCCTCATGTTTCTGCTAGGCTTCTTCCTGCACTTGAGAGCTACCAGTCTAAGCATGCTCTCCCTGCCTTCCTACACCTGAAGGTGTTATGATTTCATAAAAAGGCTGACAAGACTGTGTGGCACATTAATGCAGCAACCAGTGTTTTCCTTGATTCCTACCCTGGAGGTTCATTCCAGCTTATATAAGAAGGGATGGGGGAAAAAAACCAACCTAAAGAGAAGGTGTGTTACTCACAACACACAGTCTATTTTCTGTTAGATAGACCTGAGAGACTCTGGCTGTGTGTGTTGGAATTACAAATGGTTTAGGCTTTGCAGCCAACCTGCTGGTGGAGCTTCAGCATGGAGGGACACATCTACGGGGAGTCCTGAAGTAATTTTAGGTACAACCCTTTGCCATTGCCCTTGCTGCTGTCTTGAATCAGTCTGTGCTACATTCATTTTCTTAAAGGCAACAGTCTACAGAAATATTTGGAAGTACTCCATGCAGAAGATTTAACTCTCCCTAACAAACAAATAGCCACTGATTCCAAATGGACTGTTACGAAGTAAACTTCTGTCAAAGGTTTGACTCCCTACTTATTTCCACCACTGGGATTTTAAGGGCAGCTCTTCTGTGTACAGAAGAGACCCACACATCTGAAACCTGGTGAACAACCATTCCAGAGAAGGTTTCAAGGGTCCAGTTACTATCTTGAGGTCTGACAGCAATATAGCTGTTATGCAGGTTCATTACATGTAGAAGACAGTAGTGAGAGTTTCCAGCTGAAGAAGTCCCTTCTCATGACTTTTAATATCCTCTTGCTTGTACTCCACTGAAATTGAAGTGCAAATGAGTAAGCGAACCTGAAGCAGTTTTTATGGAGAAGTAAGAGGACCAGGTAAGGTGAACAGCCAACCTGTGTTACAGGACGAAAGGGAAGATGATCTCCTCTGTAACACCACTGGAGTAGCCAGGGGTGTTCCTAAGATGAACTGAAGCTGAAATCTCTATTGACAAGGTACAGTATTTCAGGAGAGGATAGCTACTGCTTTGGTGTTGGGTGGGATAACATTCTTCTTTAAGAACAAACTAGCCCCTGTACTTCCGGAGCTGAGGAGGATCAGTATAGTTTGGACCAGCACACACAACTTAGGACTTTCACACCCCGTAGTCTTGGGTGTTGGGTCAGAAATAAGAGAGGCCAATTTTCCTGTGTTTACTCAGCTACATTAGTATTTCCTTCCAAGAAACACGATCACAACAGCAACAAAAATTACCTTCTTTCACACCTCAGAAAGGGTTCAATACAAGTTTGTTTTGCTCTCAGGTTAGGGTTGGGCAGATGCAAGGGTGTTGTTTCTGATTTTATCCAAGCTGTTTTATTCCTGCTTTGCTTTCGTGTGCCTGTTGTCTTTGGAAGAGCATTCCTCAACAGTAATAAGGTGGCATCTTCCCAGACTGCCCCCAAGCTACTGCTGACATTCATGCTGCAACCCGTTCTCCGTCAAACCATGAGCAATCAATTACAGATTTTCAACAGCTCCTTAGAACAGTTTTTCCAAGTGCGGGTGAAAAATAAGAAACACTAGTAACTATGTCAGGCTATTACAAGCTCATTCCAAGAAAGAAAGCAGGCGAAAGGTGTAGCACCTCAGCTGTATCTTGTCCCACATGAGCTCACACAGCAGCCAGCAGCTTCCTTCCATTTGTCCACACTGCTGGGGCACAGCTGCACTTAGGGGGCAGGACAGCAAGGGGGACGATCTTGGCTGGTTTCAAGAATGGATGGCAAAAAAGTAGTTTTTCCAGTTACATCCTTCACTGATGTTAGGAACAAACACCCCCATGCTGACATCCCACCAAAAGCAGCAGCTGCTTCTTCCTACTCTCCTGCCTCCCACCCCACACACCTCTAGCAAGGACACCAGTGTCCCACTTCCTAATATTGAGGGGTGGGGGTGAGGAGGCCTGCCAGCCCTGTTGACAATACCAGGGCAGTGAGCAAGCCCACATATGAACACACCATTCACGCACGTCATTCAGGATACACTTTCAACAGGGGCTGAATTTTGTTGGTACAGGCCCCTTCTACTTTGGCTCTTCTCAGGTTGTGGGTACTTTTTCTTTACAATCTACACAGTGCTCATCCCATGTATTTTCCAGCACATGTATCCAGCTTTTTCTGTGGCTGCTGCTTTGCAGAACACTTTGAACAGGCTCAATAAAATCATGTCTTTTGTCAGAGCAGAAAAAGTCCAGCTCCATCTCACCCACCTGCTGCTCTGCATGTGCTAGAGCCAGCTCACGTGCCTTTACTGTGCCCTGCCAGCAAGCACACTCTGCTGCTGCTGCTGTCGCACTCTCTTGCTTCCCTTACCACACCCCTCCACCTTAGGAAATAATTAGCAAAGAAGAATTAATATAGCAATATAGAGTGCACTTCTGATGCTTCCGACAGCTGCTGGCAGCCTCACTCGTACTCCTGGTGCTGCTTGGCTTCCTTAGAGGAATATGTAAGCCTCTCTGCCCCTGCACACCTGGACTGAGGTCAGATGAAGAGGAAGGTGCCCGCACAACACCAGCCTCTTGCAACACACTGGAAATGGTAGGAGTGGGGAACACTCATTTCCCTCAGGGCAGAGAAAGCAAGCCTTTGCAGTGTGGCAGTCTCCCACTACATAATGCTTTGCCATAATGAATAGGTATGCTGTAGGTATAGGCTATAAATAACTCCTATAATGTGCTATTAAAGCAGCATACATCTGTGGTGTTGCTTGCCTCTACTAAAAGTGTCACAAATTACTAGCGCAGCAGCAGAAAAGGATATCACAGCCTCATGAGCGCTTGTGAGTGAATTTGCAGTTTGAGGGATAACAGAGTGACAAGTCTCCAGGATGCAGATCTCCCTGGTACCAAGACGGGCAGCAAGGGGACATCTCTCCACTTCCCACTTCTCTGGAGAGATGGCCAAAGAGGAAGACATAGCTCCTTTGCCATCAGCTCTCAGATCTGCTGCTCTACTAAGAGCCACTACAAAGGTGTCAGTAAATAGCAATGACAGTGATGAAATTTCCTTCATAGGTGTCCAAATAAGTGTCAAGTACTCCATTGCCAAAGTATGGCCAGAAAGCAAAGCAATCCTTAATTCTTGCACAAGGCCACACACAAACAAGCGCTCTTAATGGAGCTGGGGAAAGGACTTTGCAGTCCTTTAGCTACCTGCTGAGCATAAAAGCCTTTGGCTGCATGGATGTACTGATAGGGCATGTTTCTTGTGTTCTTCCTCTGAATAACGCAAACAGACAAAAATATGAAGTGTAGTAAAAGCCACAAGAGATGCTTGTAGCTACAGTCCTGCAAGAGCAGGATTTCTGGTTACGGGCAGCTCAGAAGTAGCCTCCCTGTGGGAATAGCTGTTCAGTAGCATATCATCTCATCATCTGGCCCCACTCATGGACTTCTGCACCAGAGAGATCAGGATTTTCTGACATCCTGGGAATCTCCATGCCAGCTCTATACAGTTTGGAGCATTTCTTCTACCTCGCCATAAACATAACATGGCATATGTTCACCAGGTTCTTACTGATGTCATATGATTACAATATCCTTATCCGATTAAGCAAGCTCAGGCGTGCGTGGCTCACATTGCATCTCAATTAATTTTACCCCAAACAATTGATGTACTAAGTCCTAAAACAATGCTTACGTAATTCCCCAGGGCGTTGTTTTGATTCTATCCTGCAACAAGGTCACTCTCCTTTCGACTGACGGTTTTTCATTCTTTATCTTTCCTAACAATTGTTTCTTAAACAAGATTTTCACTGGCAATAAACAGAATATTCTTCACAAACAGTCTGAAAATGTAAGGTCTCCTGCTAACTATTGTTCAAAAGCTTAAAGTATGTATTTTATTTTTTACTGCTTGTTGGATCAAATAGAGAAACATGGATTTAATGTCTAAAGGCTACCTCTGATGACCAGAGCACCCTGCAAAACAGAGGTGCATACCTAGCAAGTGTATGGCCTCCAGAAGAAGTGCCAAACTTACTGACACGGAATGTTCTGACTGCTGCCAGTGCCCAAGCTGCATATCTCCAAAGCACTGTATTACTCCACCTTACATGACTCTACAGCCAGATGTCCACACCAGGTACTGGCAGGTATCTCTCACCAAGGACATCTGGGAGAACCTCCTGAGGAAAGTTCGCATTCACCACTGCCTAACCTACTTGACCATACCTCCCTCCTGGAGGGGAGGACCACAAGTCCTTTCCATGATCCAAATCCTTTCCATTTCACTCCTTGCCTCAAAAGCCCTGCTGAAAAAGAGCTCTGAGCTACCCCAGGGGCCTGGTGTGCCACCTCACCCATCCTGCCTGCTGCTCCCAGCTCCACCCAGCTGACTCCACTGATATATCTCTTTCCAGTATTACAAGCCACTTGTCCAGAAGCGGTGATTCTCCAGCCACTAACATCTTCTGAAGATTTCTAAGCATTCAGGGACCAAAAGGGGGATCCCCAGGTATTGGGTGGGAGGTGGCTGCAAAGCAGTTCAGCTCCAGACTTTCTTTCCAACAAGTGACCTGCAAGTGAAATGTGGGAAAAGTAGTATCCTGGTATAAATCAACAAAGCTCCACTAAAGACATTAAAGCTCTACTTTACACCATCTGGGAGTCTGGCTGCAGGGGAAGACTTCTTAATGTTGAGTTTTTAGCCTTTATCACAGATATACATGGGAGGAAAGCTAATGCCCTGTCTGCTCTCAGCGAGTGTTACCAACCCCTACAGAGATCAATAGGAGCTCCCTGCTCACAGCAAGAGTAGAGTGATGCCCTAAAATTAGCACGTGTTTGAATTAGTGCATTGTATCTTGTTTGCAGATTAATAGCAGTGAGTAGATATTGAGGGCATAGGAAAGCTATTCAGTTTAAACAATGCAAGAATTTCTGCTAAGCTGAAACTGATCTTTTTGGATGGCAGAGGGAAGAAACGGTGTCCAGAAATAGTCATGTTTGCTTATTTTGTGTCTTCCCATGCACCTAGCTCCATCAGACAAGAAACAGTAAAATTTCACATATGTCATACGTGAGCTGAACTGGGAGGTGTTGGACTCCTGTCCTTGGAACGGGCAGCTTCTCTTCTGATACTGACAAATAGGCTTTGTGTGGTCTAAGTCCTTCAAAGCCGTGCCTGTCAACTAACTATAAGCTTGGGCAACATACTGGTTAGTCCAGAGTGTCTCAAAAAGACAAATCATATTTGCTGCGTGGCATTTCATGTATTCCTACGTGCTGTCTCTCAGTCATATTCTAAATAGCAAAACTGGAAGAAATCTGGAGTGAAAGGAAACATGTTTGTATTTATGATAGCAATAACTTCCCTTAAGGCAATGCCTTTTTCATTTAATGCAGGCAGTACCAAATATGGGCTGGGTAATGGATATTTTATGGATGCAGCCTTGCCTTCAGCAACCGATTGCTTAATTATTAGGTAAAAGATTGAAGCACGCAAAAATAAGAAAGTTAAAAAAATAACGTCCATGAGTGGGCTATGGTTATACATCAGTTTCGGCAAGCTAGCAGTTACATTACAATTGTAATAGTTTATGTCTTCAATACACAGCCACTTCCTCTAAGAACACTTTTGTAATATTTTACAGCTTCTGTAGCTTACTGAAGAAAAAAAAGTCCCATATTCTGCTTTGTAGTTTATCTTTCTCTAAACCAGCTGAGATTCTTTTTTTTTGGTTTTTTTTTTTTTTTTTTTTTTTTTTTTTTTTTTTTTTTTTTTTTTTTTTTTTGTGGTATATTTCTGTTTCTGTGGATAGTATTTTTTTTGCTGGAAGCAGGTAGAGGGTGTATGCAGAGAACTGTTTCCTCTAGGTCCTAGGTGCACTTCCTCCATCTGCATCTAAGCCAAGAGGGGAATAAAACAAGCAAGCTGCTATTTCACAATGCAAAAGTGTAAGCACTGTTGTTTTCTTTCTGCTGTTTTGTCACCTAGTTGTGCCTTTTTCTTGTTCATCATAATGATATATCTTTTTTTTTTTTAATCCAGCATAGTCTGTGGGTGAATGATCAGAGATTCAGTGAAAATAAAAACTAATGAAATGGACTGGTGACTGATGTGCACTGTTTCTGCTACTGTGTTTATCTACTGATTCCACTCTTATGAATAATACACATATTCATCATGCCACTGCTTCAAGGGACAATGTTCTCATCCAGGTCCTCTGTGCATTTTAAGCAGCCAGGACTTCCCCTGAGATCTGGGACTAAAGGACTAAACTTATCTTTGGCATGAACTGTACTGAGATCAGTAAAACCACTGAGACCTGGGATGAATCTGACCCAGGGAGAGAGACTCTCAAGAGCTCCATTTAATCTCTGTCACAGCATGGTTTTCTCCAGGAATCTCCGTAGCCATCCATCTCTCTAACACACATAATAAATAATTTACTTGCAGATACAAGGGAGCACTTTGCTTCAATCTGCTAATGACCTTAGCACTGAAAGGGGCTCTACCGTGCTTAAACCCTCTTTATATTGCCTGAGAGACTCAAAGTGCCATTACAGTAAAATGAGACAACAAGGAATAAAGACAAGATTGTACAGTGCAGCACTTTGAATTATGGAAAAAAACCCTAGCGTTCTTCACGTTTTCATGTCAAATTTGTGGTGTCTTTTGTACTTACAGTGGTTGCCAGCATTCCCACTGCAATTTTCAGGTGGATGTTCATCTGCTTGGTAACCCAAGTGAGATTCATCTCGAGTCACCTTAGCTGTCTAATCAACAGAGTTCAACACTGCTGCAGGGGTCTCTCCATCGGTAGGATGGAGCCTACAGGACCTGTGCAGAAGTTTTGACAGATAAAACCAAGTGAGATTAATCCCATTCCTAATTATCTGTTTGAACTCAGTCCCTTCTCATCAAGCCTAGTGTCTCTCTGCCACTTGCCTTGCATCCTCCGTTAAGCCACAGTGATGGGGCAACAGTAGGACCCTGGAGTTTGACTTCAGCCATCTGTCAGTGCCTCCCTGCAAACACCAGGCCTGGAAACAGGATACCATTGCAAATAAAAAACATTATATATATGTGTCACAGCACAGTAAGCATTTAAAACAAACAAACAAACAAACAAACAAAAAACCTTGAAGAGGAATGTCCAGATAGGCTTCACCTCCAGGGGCCAATTTCTGGTCTTGCTCACAGCCTGCCTGGATCCCTGCCGAGTATGGTAAGTACAGCAGAGATCCTCCGAGTTAATGTCTTTGTGGCAGAGAAATGTGCTTGCTGCAATCCTTTCCTCACATGCACAGGGGTTGTCCTCTGTCTGACTCACCTTCATGTCACATATATTTGAGGACTCTCCTCTCCAGCTAAGAATTACCTGGATTCTGTCTCTTCCTACCAAATGGTGTTCCAGTCTAGAAGCATCCAATATAAGGAAGTCTTTCATGATAGCTTTAATATATCTGGTTAATTTCCTCCTTGATCTGCCCTTTTTTATTGCCCTAAGTAATTCATTTCCATCCCTTGCACTGCACATTGAATTGATTTAAAAGAATTGATTTAAAATTAATACATTAATAAAACAGTATAAATAATGTATGGTTGCCATATTTAATATTAATAGCCCTTAAATGACAAAAACCTGCATACCTGGAGATGATTTGCAAAAGGACTGTGGGGCCATGCTATTAGATCGCAAGGAGAAATATTAAGGTTGCCCATGCTTCCTGTCATAGGAGGGTTTTTTTATTTCAGTTGCCTACAGATTTGTCAGACTTCTCTCCTGCAGAGATTCTTTCGAGAACAGGCTTCTGCCTCAGAGTGAATTATTCACTGCTATGCACATTGTGAAAAATATCTCCCAAGTAGCTCAGATGTTTCTGCGAATGAAACAAGACGGGGGGAAGGCGGGCGGAGGGTGGGGGGGGGGGTATGTGTTGTTTGCTGCCATAAGACAAGCTGAGTGAGCACAGCTAGTAGCACTATGCTATGGAGCAAGAACAGGGCAGAGATGCAGGCAGTCTGTCTTGTGATGTCCCTGTGAAAATTTCCCTCCTCCCCCAAATTATACCTTGAACTTTGAACCTACCAAGCACAGACCTTCTGGAGCACCTCAGCATGCATTTCCTTGCAGAGGGCTTGCAGCAACCTGGTGGTAAGGAGTCTGCCTGCATTTCTGCGCATCATGGCAAGCCTGAGCTCCTACAGCAGTGTTGCTCCCCCTGATCTGAACTCAGTGGGGAAGAGGGTCAGACCGCGGAGAACCAGGGTGGTGGATGAGGACACAGGGTGGTGGATAAGGACAGGAGCCAAGGTGGAAAACATGAGG
>NW_010428952.1:17960-32978 GCF_000710305.1 Buceros rhinoceros silvestris | reverse complement strand
TCAGGTGGCGGGCGAGGAGCCTCCCCTCAGGTGGCGGGCGAGGAGCCTGCCCTCAGGCAAAGGCCTGAGCACCCCCCAGAGCAGACAGCCCTCAACGTCTGCTGAGGACAAGCCGGGAGGAAAAACCCCGCTCTTCACGCTGTCAGGTTTGCTTATAAACTGCCCCCCACCCGTCGCAGCCTTTGTGCTCAGCGGCAGAGCCGTTCTGCGTGCTGTGCTCCGAAGAGTGTGGAGGGCTGTAATGGTGAAGGGCTGGTCTCCTCACAGGCCTGGGACTTCTTCTAGGGGCTGGGAGATATTTACTACCGTATTGCTGTTGACTTGGCTGTATTTTTTTTTTTCCCTCTTCTGTTCAGAGCAAAACTTGTGCTCACAGGGAAAAGTCACTCAGGAGGGGGCAGAGGAGGGGTGGCTTTCCTGTGACACGCTGCATTGTCAGCAGAGCAAGGGGAGGGACCCTTCGCTGCTCTGACAGCTATTGTCTTTGGGGTTTTACATTTTGTGCTTGATTGGGAGATGACCAAACTCTACCCTTTTTTGGAAGGGGTTAAGGAAGAAGCTGCAGGCACAGCGTATCCTCATTTTGGACGTGTTTTTTTTCTGCATGGTAAATGAAAAGTGATTTAGCATAAACAGCTGAGAAGGGGGAGGAAGGGGCTGCAACGTGAGACACGCAGTCATTGTCAAAGATTTCCTTTGCTGAACTGTTACTTTGCAGATTTAGCTGCCAACATTACGTGGAAAATGTTGGGAAGGAAGGAAATTATTCCATGCAGTTTCTGCCATTGCTTTTATCTTGACTCCCTGGAGCTTTACGAGGACAAATTCTAGACCGGACACGGACAGCTGGGAGGCCATCTGACTACAAGCAGTGAAACTGAGGAAGAGATTTTTAGTGAATTTACTAAAGATCATAATCAGTGGTAGTTTATAGCTCAGGTATCAACCTTCCATTTCCTGCCCAATGTTGTTTTGCTTTCAACCCTCTTACTTTCTTACAAACACATCTACGTCCAGGTAAAAGCTTCTTTGTAATTCTATTTGTTTGGAGGTTTCTAAATGTGATGGAAAAGCTTTAAATGGTAGATGCAGAACCAGCTTTGGATCTAGGCAAATTTTGTACTCACCAGAACAAATTTGAGCCAAATTTAGCAGTAGTGCCATATGACGTGCTCTTGGGGAGCGAGAGGCTGGCTGCAGGCCCAGATCTGACAAAGATCTTTTGCACATTTTTATCTTTATACTCTGTGAATAGTCCCACTGATTCTCCTGTCAACCTGAAGTACTAAAACATCATCAGGCTGGCCTTTAAGATTTGAAAGAAGGGACCTTTAAACCAGAAAACTTTGGAAAAAAGTTATTTTTGTTTACTGAGCCTTAAGGAAACATCTGACTCTTTTTTTTTGTGTAATAACAGAAACCTTTTCTTTTTTTCCCCAAATGAAGCTGGTGGCTCTCATGCAGACTTACAACTTTCAGAAATGGGATTTTGGGCAGATGTCACACATTGTAAGAGTCTTGGTAGGAACTGGGAGGGTTGGCAAAGTAGGCAACCCAGCACCCAGTCACTGAAGCACCTGCTTAAAGCTTACAGAATCAGAGCCTTGGATCGTAACTGCTCTGGGGCAAGAGTCGTAAGTGTTGTGGCTGAGCAATGCCCAAGCAGTGATGTGCAAGTGTGCGTAGCTTCACTCTTCTGACGATTGCTGTGTGTATACTTTCAAAATAAATACAAGGCCCGTTTCAGCGCCAGTTTGGTCCCTCATGCAGCTGGTCCAGTGAAAGTACCAGTGAATCAAAGATAACTGACTGATGCTCTTATTCTGTGGAAATCATGGGGGGAGCGAGTAAGAGGATGCCAAAGAGTCTGATTTACCTCTAGGGCAGGTGTCTTTTGGAGAAATCCAGCATACTGCAGCAGCAAGAAAAAAAGATCTGAAAAATACTATGGAGTTTCTCCAGATAACCACCAGAAAATTAAATGTTGTGTAAATGAGGAAAACAAAACTAGTGTGTAGCTGGAAACAACAGAGATACAAGCATTCAAAGGGTATTATTTATGTATTTTAATTAAAAATTAAAGCAGCTTAGGGGATGACCTAAAGTGTCTGCAGTGCAATCAAGCCAAATCTGGGAACGTTTGTTTTACATACGGCACTTCGCAGCCCCAGCTGAGATCGGCCAACACTGCTGCAAGGTTCTGCAAAGAGTGTAATTATGCAGCCGCTGTCCCAAACATCTTGGTGATTTAGAGTAACAGAGAGTGAGTTTGACACAGGGAGAAATATAGCACAGAAAAAGCATTTTTTCCTCTCTGAAACAAGAAGTAATGAGAGGAGCTGAATACAGACCTCAAGGCTGAAGGGAATACTCTACCTGCAGGAGCATTCTCTCCTGTCAGCTTTGTGACAATCCACACTCTTGCTTTTATTGTGTAATAAAAATATTGTGATTGTAGTTTAACTGAAGAGGTCAGTTGGATACGTATTTACCATATATTTTTATCACAGTTGGTCTCAGTCCATGTTTGTCTGTGTCCGTTGCAATCATCATAGATCATCGTAGATGTCTGTGGAAGGATGAGACTTGATTACTCCAGGGCTGAGTAGACTCAGTGTTGCTGCTTAAGTTGGTGCACATTTGAACACGGACAGCAAACTTTGAGTTTTGTATGTTAAAATTCCTGGCTGTACTATTAAAATCTATTTTCATAACAAGCAAGTGGACAAAGGGAAATGGAAGTAGCTTTGCTGGACCTGTGAGACACAGATAAACAGTGAAGGAGGGCTCAGCCAAAAGAAACCCATTTCTATGGACAGGGTGAGAGGATAAAATTAATGAACTGTCAAAAACATACCTTGGCAGTATCTATGTCTTTTCAGAGCATAGAAAATGTATTTTCTTTTGCAGGATACTATCTTTAGCCAACCTCCCTCTAAGCTTAATTATTTACAGATTCTAACTACTGATTTCTCCATACTGATCATCCCTTAAATACATCCTTCTTTTGGGGGGACTGGAGGCAAAAGTGTTGCAACATCTTCAGGTGCTCCGTGTTGGTACAGCGCTGGCACTGCTTAGGTCTGGGAAAGCCTCTATATAAAAGTGATTCTGCACACCTTTCCTTCAGAAGATCCTGATCTATTAAAACTTCCACATGAAAAAGTAACTTTCCACAGAATTCCTTGGGAAAGTCTCTTGTGTGCAAACTACTCTAGAAAAAACTTACAGAATCAAAAGTATCTGTGGGCTACAAGGCTTTTTCCAAAGCTATCAAACACAGGAGCTTCCTGTGACTTCAAGGTCAAAGAACACTTAAGACAACTGTATTGCATTATTGAAGCCATCATAAATGACCTAAGAATTGTTTGGGAAAACACCTCCTGTGTTTGGCAGTGTATAGGAAACAAAATTCTAATCATTTGACCCAGTAGATTTTTGGCTTCATCGGCCCACCTGAGAAGAGATCCATACTAGATTCTACAGCGTGTTTTGAAGTGCAAGTCATGATCTCTTTCAGTGCAATCTGCTTTACGGAGACAGAGAAGTCATAAAGGGTTTCTGGGACAGCATATTTAGTTTAATTGCTACTTCACTCAACAGAACCCTGATAAAATCCATAATAAGCAAAGAAACGCTCCAGAAGCTTTTTTTATGGTCGCAATAGGGATTCCCATTTGTCTTGCTGGCATTATTTATTTGAAACCCTCTACTACATACAGATTAGTGCTTAATTTCAGAATTTTATGGCCAGCTCTGACTACACAATGCCCCATTTTATAGTCATTTTATTAAAACAATTGGAATATGATCCTATTGTAATTTTACATAGTCATATTCTTGAGGAATAGTTTTCTGCTGTTACTGCGAGGGTGGCTGTTGATTCTCAGTCGCTTATTCTGGCACATACATACCTACATGTACACAGATGCACACTCTTTTTCACTGTGATTTTCGTTACGATCTGTCTTAAATATAAATCACAGAAGCAAAGAAAGTAATTTTTTAGGCTGCAAAATCTAGAAGCATCAAGAGCTTGAAGCACAAACAGCTAAAATTTTCTGAAGTATTTAAAGTTTGATCATTTTTCTTCTCTAACTTATATACAAATTATGAACGTTACTATCAAGCAGCACATTCCTACATATAATTGAAGAAAGCACTGATGAATACAGGCGATGTTATACAGGACTTTCCTCCACTAAAATCCCTTGGCCAAAAGAGAGAATGCAAATACCTGTCTTTAGGAAAAGATGACACAGAATAAAAGAGGAAGGATTGTATTGTCTCGTATTTGGTACTGGTGATACAACTCCTGGAATCTCCGCCAGATTCAGGTGCTCTGTGTCTTTCAAATTGCTGAGAGTCTGGGTGGGCTTCAGTAAGAGCCACAGGAAAGATGAAAAATAATAGCAAAAGCTCCTTTAGTTTGTGGGAATGATGCAGTGTTAGTGTCTTCATGTGCAATGATTCCTTTGCAGGTTCCTTTATCACTTGGTGCCAAACTTATCACTGCAAGACTCAGTAGCTACTAAATTTAGGGACTGTGCAGGGGAAACAGAGAAGTCCTCAAGATGACAGCAGTGGAGACATCACGGCATTAAGCTGATGAGGACTGAAGAGAGAAAAGTACTGGCTGAAATGGGCTCTAATTACCAAGAAAAAAATGTGGTAAATGGGCATTCTCAGACAATGAGGGAGTAACTGAATTCTAACTGGAGGGGTGAGGGGAGAGAAGTATGATTAGATACACATTTGTTTTTTTCAGACTCTTATAATAACCTCTTACAAGCATTAAATTTTTAATTACTTCATGGTCATATTGAATAAGCACCACTGTAACTACAGGTGGCTCAAATGCAGCATTATTATAATTTTTTAAATGTCCTAACTTTTTTTGAGAAAAGATAGCATCAGCAAATAAATCCACAACATCCTGATAAATATTTTTAGAGAGGATCCAAAAACAGATCAAGCACAAAGGTACCTTTACTAACAGCTTCTACTAAGATTAGGTAGATAGATAGGTAGATAGGTAGATAGATAGATAGGTAGATAGATGTGTATATCTCCCAAGACAAAATACACAACTTCACATAATCTGCTAAAGAGAAAAGTAAATATTTTGCAACCACAAATGAAGTCAAAGCATAACATTGTGGTGAGACTTAAGAGGAGTTAACAGACCAAGATGTCTCATTATTTCACAAATTATAGCAGCATGAAAAAATACTCCTTTAGTTTCAGGATACTTAGCTCTGTTTCATTAAACAAAAATATGTAGTTAAAACGAAGCACTGTTTCAAGGACAGCTGTGGAAGCTGGCTTGACTCGCTGTGATAGGTGGTTAGTCTGCAGCGTGAGTGACACCGAGTCTGCACTTCAGGTTTGAGAAACGCGGTTCTCTCCACACTCGCTGGCACTCTGACAAAGCTTCATGCACAGCATAAGATTATGCCCAAATGAAGGAGCCAGGCGTTCTCGGGCAAGGTGATATAGCTAATGCTTTAGGTTCCTTTTGCTAATGCTTTGGATTAAAACAGTAAGGATAAAAATGCATTTGATGGCCTTGACCTGGTTCGTAGCGGATGCCAGGAGACAGGTTCTGCCCTCAGTTACACCCTGTAGCTCCCCTGAAGTCAGTAGTGGTGCCAAGTGTAACTGAGGGAAGAATTCAGCTGTTCAAATATGCCCATGGTTACCAAGCCAACTGGCAGCAAATGCAAGGGAATAATGGGAGTGTTGAGGGCAAGAACTGAGGAGCCTTCGCAGGGCGGTCTGGAGAGCTGCACAGTGCTCGTCTGCAGACTGTCTGGCCTCCTGAAGTCAGTGCTATTAGTTTTTCCTACTCACTCAAATGTGCGCCTACAAAAAAGGCCTTTCACTGGTGAGCTCTGATAAATGCCCCCCCACGTGGGGCTCCAGCAATCTCCTGGTGCATTGTATCAACAGCCTTTTGTTTGTGCCAGACCTAACCTTGACGTTTCATTGGGCAGAGAGCAGATCTGAATACATTTCAGATGCCTAGAACAGTGAACCCTTATTGTTATTAACAAAGAAGAGCTGCATAGCTTACTGGCTCCTCATGATGCAGACAAACTCATCTCCTTGTGGCACAGCTAGTTAGTTACAGAGCATATTGCTCAAATATGGAGTAGGCTTACTGCCTCATGCAGCAACTCTCTTCCGAGGGAGCGAGAGATTATTTCCATTTCACAGATGAGGAACCAAGGTCTTACAGTATACATCTGAACTCACGTGGGAAGAAAGGAACTGAAACTCTGGTATCCTTAGTTGTAGTGCCCTCATATGTTAGTTGTTAAACCCTCACCAGCTAGTACTGCATTAGCTGTAGCCTTGGTGATGTCGTGGAGCTTTAATCTCTCAGTGTAAAAGACTTCTTGATGCTGAATAACCTTGAGGTCTGGTTTTAAAATGGAAAACAAACATAACAATCTTTTTATGGGACAAGTGGACTCTTTGAACTCCTGCTCATATAGCTGTATACTATTTGAAAAGCATAAGCCTCACCAGAACAGATTAAAATCCCCTGGCAGCCATTTCTATTCAGTTTCATGGACAGAAAACAATAAAGATGTAATGAAAAATCAGAAGGACTGAACGAAGAGGGCCCAACTGTTGCAGGCAGAGGGCAGTCACTGGGTGAGTAGGGAAGAAAAAAAATCTAGACGCTATCAAAAGGACACTTCATATGCATTGTACTAAGAGCAAACTCATACTCTTATAATGCAGTAATTACTGGAAGAGAATATAAAAACAATTCTCTACAAGAAACTGTATACTTCAGTATGTAGAAGGTGAAGCAGGAAATTATTCAATTACAATCTGAAGAGAACATGAAGTGGGAATAATGTTAATTGTTTAAGTGATGATTGGCCCATTTGATCTATAGATCAGTTTTGCTTATCTAAAGCATATATTTTTCCAGTGATACAGAACTACAAATGGTTCAAAAGGGAAAGACTGATACCTGCAACATCTCAAAGTTTGCCTCAGTGTCTTCTAGGTAGCTGTTGTACAGCATGTTGAAAGCCAATACACAAAGGAGGGAGGGCAGAGACCCAAAGTACTCAGCTGTAAAATGAGCCCATTCTAATCATGCTAAAAGATCCTATTCCTTCAAATGGCTGAATGTCGTTTATTGAATCACTTCTCATTGAAGGAACTGCTTTCTAATTATATTTTCTCTAGAGGCATATCCATCTTCAATTATCTTTTCAGATCTTCATTGAAAAAGAAAATTATCTTACAATATAAAAGAAGGATGGAAATTAAAATTACCTTTACAATTTTTTTTCCACAAGAAGGGGCGGTTAAAGGAAAATACCTTCTTTAAAAGTAAGAAAACAGTCAGTTCCTTCCTCATTGTCCTGTTAAAATTGGAGAAGGGCAGTCAAAATGAGAATTGCCATTTTTTTAGAGCTGAGGGGGACCAGTCTCGGGAGGCTGATATTATCATAACTACAGGAGAGTCAGAGGAGGTAGTGCTGACTTCCACCGGCTGTAGGATTGACTCAAAGACTGCAGTGTTGTTGTTTCATTTGGTTTGGCTTTACTGTTTTGGTTTGTGCTTTTTTTAATCACTGTAGCTTCTTCAGTACTCACTAGGATGATATTTTAGAATCTCAGTGCTGAACAATCCAGTTTCATGGCTCTCTGCATTTGTTATTGTACATATGAATTACTGAAAAAGGTGATGGATGGAGAGAGGGAGAATTCACTTTTTCTCTGCATCAGTTTTTATATGGTACTGTATGCCATTGAGAAATAAAATAACATGAAGAACAAGTCACTCACAAAGGTGGTTTGGGTTTTTTTAATGTAGAAGCAACATTCAAAGGCATAAAAAAAGCCAAAAAACCCTCTACTCTTACATCCAGCATAGATTCTAAGACAACTGAACACCTTTTCTGTGACCACCGAGCGTGTCTTCATTTCATCCTCCTTTTGCAGAGTTGGCTGAGGAACAAGATGAAAATGAATACTCCCACACTCCCACTGTATCAGAAGATATATCCATATGATCTGCATATAGAAAACACTTTGGCCATAGCTCTTATGCCTCCTGAAAGTCTGGACATACGTAACCCTTAGGAGCCTCTGTATTCATCAAATGGATATGGGACAATGTGACATTAGAGGCAGAAATCATGTCGGGGGATATGGTAGAGCGGTAACCTCCTGCAGTCTTTCTGGGGAGGAGAGTGGCAGAGGTCTGGAGGAGAGTCAGCATGACCAGAAGAACAGTTTGGAAGATGGGCAAGGTCATAATCTATCTGTATATCTGTGTAAGCATATGTCCTGAAATTTTAATGGTGTGGGGTTGTAGCTTTTTGTATCTGAATTTTAAGTCATTTAATCATGAGTTAAATTTTAGGCTTTCCTAAATAGAGACATTGTTAGATTGATACAATTTTAAAGGTTGATTTGAAACACTCTATTGAAGAAAGCATGAACATCGGATATTTGAATCAAACAAGAAAGGTGTTGTTTTCCTTAGAAATCCTAAAGAGAAATCTAGAAGAATAAATAACTCCAGAGGATGGAAACTCGTATTATGCTGAGTATAACGAAACTGCTAACACTAGAGAAGACAGTGTGGTAAACCAATACTGGTAAAATACAAGATTGTTAATCAGCCACTGTGAAAAAGCCAGCTCTGCAAGTACAATAAACACTAAGCAGCAATCCATTTCCCATGCAAAGCGTCCTTCCTGGCAGATACAGCTCAGGAAATATGTTAAATATGCAGACTGCTCACAAGTGTTCTGATCTGGTTGGAAAGAAATTCATTACACCATACATACTACATACATACATTCTGTGATGGGGATGATTCGTTTTAAAGTACTCCATTTATTCCAATGTGTTTAGCTGATTAGCTGGAAAAACAAAAAAATTTTCACAAATATTAGTAATTTTCTGATTGTTGCATTTACTTACAGTGATGGTGAGTTTCCTGAGTTGCTGCTGGATTTTTTCTACAAAAGACACCTTGATATGCTTCATTCATGTGGAACATCTGAAATGAATAACAAGGAATGGATGGAATTTTCAAGAGAAAAAGAAAATAATAAAACGCCCACCATAAAAACTAATTCTCTATAAATAATCTCAATCAGGAAAACCTTTACCCCTGAGACAATCCAAGGCTGCCTTTTTAGAAGCTCTTCCCCTTGTGACAAGAGCAAACTCTCCCATGCCACAGATCATTCTCCTCTCTCATTTTGATATTATCTGAAGGAAAGCCTACCATCATAATATGGTCCATGTTTTCCAGGCTCAGACAGGGACATGTTTATATGTTTCATTGGTAGGACTTACTGAGCTTAGAATCACTAATTATGGTCTTCATACTTTAGACCAGCAATTCCATTTTGGTAGTTAACCCCTTGCTTAATTGTCTTCTCACGTTTAATCCATTTCTGTGATGTTCTTTCAAATCAGCTCTTCCAGTTCTCTTTGTGTGGCCTAGTGTCTACGACATCATTTGTGCTGTGGCAGAAAGATGTTGGTCTTTGCAAACAGGGCATAAGAAAAGGTCCCATGGATCAGCATAGTAGTGCTGTTTCTTGAGAAATTGAAGATTTGTTTTCTGTTTCCTTGATGGAATGGCTTTTCCTTGAATGCTGCAAAGCAGTCTGTCTCTTCGGGAAGCTGGTTTTAACTGGTTTGTGAAGAGGGCTGTTTTCTACATGCTTCAGCAGCCTCTCTTCTTGTACCATACAGAACAAAAGCAGTTCCACATCTGTCATTAACGGGTCCCAGGATCACTACTTCTGTTACTCGGTTTCTTATTCCGTTGCTGTGGTTGCAACAATAGGAAATTGTTTTGCTTTAAAGCAATACTCTTCTATTAAGGCATCAAGCCTGTTTTGATCATAACTTAGGAAATGCAAATAGTTTTTCTTCAGTGGGAAATAACTGCATTTGCCATTCATTTTGGGTTATGTACATTGCAAAGAAAATAACTAGCTAATGGGCAGCTTTTTAGATGCTTTTTTGACTCTTTGGTAGCCTGAGGGGAGATGTATTCTTTGCCGAGCCAGGAGATTTGTATGCCTGGTTTGAGTTATGACTATGTGGGTTTGCACTGCACAAGGAATTCCAGCAATAAAGAGCTCATTCCTAGCCTGTGTTATTGGTCATCCATCTTGGGCAGATGCTAGAAGCTGTGAACCAATACCAACCCTAGGAGGTGGAAAGCATTGTCTCGGAAGACCCTGACTGATGACACAAATATACATACAGATGGGAGAGGGACCAGAAAAGGGAGAAAGTGACCAAGCTTGCAGGCCCTCCCTCAAGAAGATCATTTGTAGCTACATCACTGCTATGATGATAAAATAGAGGGGAAACTACTAGCTCCAGGAATCATTGTAGCAGTGAGGATGACTTTCAGTCTGAATGATGAAGTCATAGCTTTGGCTGTTGAGTAAGAAAAAGACCAGAGGATGCCCCAAACAGTGGGTACATTCCCATTTTTACAAAGCATACTACTTTGGGATTGGTTCTGGATTGTTCTTACACTCAATAGTGCAAAATGACAACATTCCACTATTTTTTGTTGTTTTATAAAGGTTATAAAATGTTGGTCCAATGCAGGGCAAAAGGAAATGAAGATTTGATCTGTAATCTGCTTCTTATAACACCAGAGGGCTGCTGCAGATCTCACCAATGCTCTTATTTGGTATTTTTATTAAATTCAAGAAACAAATGTTATAAATTTGACTTGGATCTTACCGTCTTTAGCATTCCATTCACTATGGGATGAAGTTGGACTCAAGTATCAGTTGTTAGATGTTACTGTGGAGTTCTTGCACTTTGCAAGGAGAAGTGGCTGGGAATAGATTCTCTTTGAACTGTCACAGAAGAATCACAATGGGCTGCTTTTCTGTGTGCTGTCCTAGAAATCACTCTGAAGGATTACTCCCACTCCTGTTGCAAGCTGTGTAATTCTATCAACTGGAAAAGAATGACTTATAATATACTTTCACCAAATGGAGAGATGGCGAGTCTAGCTGAGGGACTTTCACCAGTACTGTCCAAACTGAGTGAATAATTTTCCTAACCTTCCCAGCTCCTGAGCAGCATCTCTATTTGGAGGAACAATAACGAGTTTTAAATGAAAGAAATGCAAAAAAGACTTTTGCATGTGTCTTTTTCCCATAAACACTTAACTCTTCACTGTTCATGCTACTCGTAAGTCATACTTGAAATTTTCTTTACACATTTTTAAGTGCTGGGCCAAAATTCAAATCAAGTCTCATGGACTCTGCTAAGGTTTGGATCAAGTTTTGAACTACTTCTGCACGGTTGTTAAGGGAGGGGTTTAATTTTAAATTTTCTACTACTTTCCAGTAACAATTGTAGTTGTCAATAAACATGAGATACTCAGTGCAGATAGTTCAAGCTATTTTAGTCACACACTACCTAGCAGTGCTCAGAGTCTGTAGCATTAAAATACGGGGTTTTTTGGCAGCCTTCTTTTGTGGTTCAGCATCATTTCCCTCCAAGTGTCTTATCAGCATCCAGAAGTTTGTCTCATAAAGCAAACAGCAAAACTTTAATTATATTCTTTTCATTATGAGTCAAGGGTCTAGATTTTGACCAAGAAATTGCCTTGGTCTTGAATGTTGACAAGTTTTTACCATATGATCTTAGCCAAACCCTAATGGGAAACCATCTGTAGGCCACCTGAGAGTTCTGGGGTTTTATTTAATAGAGAGAAAGACAGCCCTGTCCTGGCTAGGAATTACTGGCTCATTGAGCAACTCCACTCTTCTGATGTTCTCTCTGAAGATAGTCTTCACTTTTTCAGCAGAGTTTCTAACATTCCTCTTGTGTGATTCTGGAGCTTTTTCATTGTTATAATCTTATTTTACTCCATATAAACCGAGGACAGATCACAAGGCCAGACCAAAAGTTACTGTACCCTAAGCTTCATAGATCATCTGATAGGAAATGTAATCTTTTTATCTAATGCTCCCACATGGCATATTAAAATATTATATTTCAGTTGTTTGGCAGAGGCTGAGTCTACTGCATAGCACTAGGTGGCAGTAACTTATTACGCTTCCCAGTGAAATCATCAACTCCCTGAGCCATTATTCATTGAGCTGGGAAATGTAAACTAAGTGCAAAATAGAACCACATTTCTTTTCTGAGCTTGTTTTGGTCTACAGTCTGAAGTTGATCTAAGCTGACCACAAAATCCATTTCTCATGCTGCAAACAGCATACTTCCCTGCAGGGCTGGCTCTTTATGTTCTGCAAGAAAACTGCAGATATTGTTAGTTCAGACACCAGCACAATCAAACAGCTCTCTGCATATCACATTTATCAAACCTGCCATCATGCAATTGCACTGAACGTTAGATAAATGGAATGGATGTCAATGGCATAGGGTACAAAAATGTAGTTTCAGATAGTCTTGCATGGAGATTTTTCATCAGGTGTAAATTGACACAACTGTACAAGTGTCTTTGTTCTTACTGTCCACACGGATGTGAAACAGTCTCTGAACTGTTAAACATTCACACGCTTTTGCTGCAGAAGCCTGTGTTAGTAATGTGCTGATATTGAGATGATAGATATGTTCGTGAGAAAGACGCAGAGCTATGATTTAACGAATACCCAAGCTCTCTTATCAAAGATGGATCTTTTTCTCTTGCTTTCACCAAAACACCTCGTGCCTGTGGACCAAGCAGAATTCTTTCCTGAGGCAAAGCTTTGACTGATAAACGTTTGCGTGAGTGAGCTTGAATGAACTTTCTTGAGTGAAGGTTCTCCCAAAGGAGGGTTGTAATTTGACCCTATGCTGTTTATTTCAGGATATAGCCAAAGCGTCTCACAGGGGTTTGTAATGACAGAGCCAAAAAATGGAATTTCACTTCTTGTTGGGCTGTTGACTGAGTGGATCACTTTATCTTGTGTTTTGTCTTTAAAATGTAAATAAAGATATTTAACTGTTCATGAAACCATATCAAGATAAACTAATGAAAGCAGGTTTTAGTTGCAGTTACTACTGACCATTAAGTCATATCCTCTGTTTCATTTCAGCCATAATGAGGATTCTATCCTGTTCTTCGCACTTCATTACTCTGTGCTCCTTCAGGCAGAACCAATATTTTATGAACAATACCAGTAAGTCATTTTAATTTTACACTAGTTCCTTTTCCCCCTCTGACTTCTCACAAACAGGGTTCTTGCAGTGTAAACCTCATTAAAGGCAAACTCTTACACATTTTTACCCTGAGCTATATGGTGACATATAATATTATTTTTATATATATTTGAGAAAGCAAGCAAGAATAATCTAGACCGTTCCAGACTCTGTTCTCCTCAAATGAAAATGTTGGTGCCAGAATCTATTTCTTGAGTCAACATTTATTTATGCATACGAAAATGTTTTAGTCTGAGATATTGGTAATCTTCTACCTCCGTAAGTCTCAGTGAGAAACTGCAAACTGTAAGAAACTTCCATGAATGGTATTTTGGACACTGCAGAAAATTACTCTTGGTCTACTTTTAAAATGTTTTGGTTTTATTTAATAAAATCTAAGTGGAGTATCTGTACTCTGATATTCCTGCTCAGGTTGGTTGGTATTTTACTCCACAAGAAATTTTGTGATGTTGAGGTTATTTACTGTGAAATGTATTTATTACTCTTTAAGACTTTAAGGATCAGAATTTTTTTCAAAATGATCATTCCAGCTGCTCTTGAAATTTGTGTTCAAAGAATATTGTAAAATGTTCTTTGCCTCTGGTGAGGAAAAACCCCCCAACTCTTCTCGAAGCATACACAATAGCAGGGTGGTGGCTGTTGCTCTGGTAAGGTCACTGTCAGCTCTGATCAGCCTGAGTGATCTACTGATGGTGCTAAAATGTTTAGCCTGTCTACAGAGCTGGGAGATATGGCTGGCTGTGATTAGGATTTGTCAGTTCCCTTGCGGTAGGAAACAGTGTTTAAATCTGTTTCCCTGGCTGTGAAGCTAGCGAGATAGCATCTTGACTTCTGATAGAGTGCTGTTGCAGTTACTGGTGGAGATTGGAGACAAATTAATTGTATTTACAGGCCCATGTGGAGAAAAAGCCGGGCCCAGTTCCAGTTCACTGTTCCCGTTGACTTCAAATGGAAGATGTAGGTAAACAGCCTGAATCTGCTGCTACATTTACTTTTTGTCCTGCTTTGTCTTTCATTACTTGCTTTTTTTGTTTGTTTGTTTGTCTTGCAGAAGTATATTTATTACTACAAATAACATCCTCAAACAGGAATAAATGACTCTTCCCAATTTTTTGAGCATCCTAGTTTGAGGTACATGTGTTCCTATGGGGAATTACAGTATTCCCTGAAACAATCAATCTGGTGTGCAGCACTTAGATCCAAATGAAAGATGGTGTAAAGAGAAACACACAAATATTAAATGAACTTTGCAGGGACATAGTAAACTCGTGATAGAATCGAGTAAACAATCCGTTCCCTGCTGAATCTAAAGACTAGATTTCCAACCCTAAATGGGACCAGCAAGAGTTCCTAAGCTTTCAATCTAGTGCTATCCTTTTAAAGGTTTATCTCTGAAAGTCCAGACACTTTGAAAGATTTCGGTCATTAAATGTCTCCAACCTAAGCAGATTTGTTTTGGGCCTTAATTTGAATAAAACAGTTGAATTAATTTAAAAATTCTCGGATCACAACGAATTATATGCAAATGGAATGTACATTATCATCTGCCTTGGTAAATGAAAGCAGTAACAGCCAATTTCAGATACAGTGTTGGGGATTTTGCATTTTCTTAACTTGTTTTAGAATGTGGCTCTTTGAAACTGCCTGATGTTCGGCTGTACCACACATTGTCAAACTGCAAAACAGAATGCTCAGTAGGGAGAAAAAATATATTAGGATGTGCCTTTTGCAGCACTGCAGAGGAAAGTCACACTGTGCTACAGCTCCTTTGTTATCTGGCGGGGGGGGGGGGGGGGGGGGGGTTGGCTGGGG
>NW_010428952.1:11930-17867 GCF_000710305.1 Buceros rhinoceros silvestris | reverse complement strand
GGGTTGTTTGTTTTGGTGGGTGGGGGGGGGGGGGGGGGGGGGGGTTGGGTCTTGCAGAGAGGGCAAAAAATCTGCAGAACTTTCCAAGAAGGTTTCCTGCCGTTGTGCATGATTTGTGTGAGGTTTCACAGCCATAATTTTACAAAGCAAGAAGCAAACACCCTTGCTAAATTCAGAGAAAAATGGTCTCAGTCTGTGATCTGTGTTTTCCAGGAACACTGTTCTACACCAGCAGGTGTCACCAACAAATCCTGGGAACTCCTCACAGGTGCTGCTTTAAATTGGGGATAAAATCACAGAATGTTTAAAATTACAGTTTGCTCAGTATGAGAGAACAATTTACAGCCCTAATAGCTTGATTGGAAACATATCTCCTGAGGAGAATTTATTTGTGCATTTGTCCCCTATTTCCACTTTCCACACTTCGCTTCAGCAGGGCAAGATGACACTTTTCCTGTAATCTCTCCTGTGCATATTGGAAAGTTATTTGGAAAGCAGGAGAAGTTTCTAAGCACTGTTCATTCTTCCCTATGGCATTGGCTTAGAAGAAAGCCTAGTGCTAAGGCACTGTAAGGATTTAGTAAACATAAGCACTGAAGCAGAAAACAAGTAGGTGAAATACTAGAAAATCCATGTCTTGTGTTATGAGCATACCGGAGGGGCTGGTGAGCAGACTCCTCTTGGTGACTGCTGTGTCACGCAGTTTTGAGTAATAATCCAAAAGATCTTCCCTGCTAGAAGTTTAAAAGACTAAATGGCATTTCATCCATTGTGGTTTTAGTAGTGATAAATGAAAGCATGAAGCTGGGTGCTTCCTTGTTGACATGGTGACCAGGGAAGTTCAGAAGATAAAAATAATTTATTTTGTCAAAGTGAACAGGGACTGAAAAGACACCGGGTAGGTGGAAGGCAAAGCAAAACGCACGCTGCCTTAGTGTAGGGCTTCAGCCTGTGTTTACAGCAGGCAGTTGCAGACTGGAATTAATATATAAGAACAAGGTTGACAGGTCATCATTTTGCTGAGTTTCGTGATTTGGGGGAGGCTTTAAACTTCCAGTTGCCAAATCTCAGTATTTACTTGGTTTCAAGCATATTTGCAGTCTTCCTGTTTAAGAAGCTAGAAAACAGATTTTCTAAGATTCCTCCTGTCAGATGACAAAGATACGTGTTCTGCTCGTGCAGTGTGTGTTGGTCTAAGGAAGGTATCGATACAATTTCAAAGGTGGTGTGTTGGGGTTTCTGGTTCATTGAGACAGTGAAACTGCAGGGTAAAGTTGCTGTACAGTATCTGCACCAGAATTTACCTCTGTGTGTGAGCCTGAGTGGATTCTCACATAGACCTGAGTGACGGCCCTTCCTAGCAACTGATACTTCCACCTCAGGGTTTGCCTCTGTTTTCCCACGTCTCACTCTTCTTCACAGACAAAAGAATGAGAGCTATACTTCAGCCTCTGAAGAGCATGAATCAGCAAAATACTTATTTTTTTTTAAACCAAATAACTTTTCTTTCCCAACTTTTCTGGTCTTTTTCCAACTCTGGGTGAAACATCAGGAAAGTCTCAGGAAAAAGGAAACCAAATGGTGATGTGACTTCTCAGATTAAAAGACCTCGATACTATGTCCACATGGCTCCTACTTCCCCAAGCCCCCGATGCTGTAGCCTGCACAGAACAGTGAGCAGTGTGTGCCCGGTGGTGCCCTTGTTTGTCACACTCTACCTGTGGCCCAGTCCTAATGGTTTGATATGCCTTCCTGGCTCTACTGTGTTTGGGTACCCAGTTTCCTGCAGTCTTTCCTCACTATTCATCTCTATTTACTGCCCTTTTCCAGGTGCTGCTTTGCCCTCACTTACTTCCCATGCACGCCTTGCTGTGTGTAGGTTTTCAGGTTTTCCCTCCCCTCTGCCACATTTCAGTAATCTGTGCTCGCAGGCTCCAACAGTTGACTCACCAGTCTGGGCATGGACGATCACTCTGTAAGACAGTGCGGCTGCCAGTTTAGCAATATCATCCACTGGATCAGGACACTCTGGATGCGTACTCAGCTACCTCAGGTAATCACTATCTGCTGGTTTGAGTCCATTAACAGAGTCCATTGAGTCCATTAAAGATTGTACTTCCTGGGCAGATGTGGTCAGCTCTCTAGATAACTCTACTGAAGCCTAGGTAGGATAATAACAAATATATTTAATTCTATTCTGTGAGGCCCCTTTGCTTTCCCGAACCACGGCCTTCCAATACAGATGAAACGAAAAAGGTATTTGAAGTAATATGGCAGGGTGGGTTGCCTTACTTTGAGATTGCTGGCTCCAGGACAGGAGTTTAGTCTCTTACCAGGCATTATCAAGAACAGGTTGAACCTGGACTGTGCTGCCCAGTACAGCAACTCTTCAACACGGGCAAAATTGATCCAGGTCAACGGGTAAAAAGAGGCAGGATCCTTCATACTGAGGATTCTATTCAGGCTATGCTGAGAGGGGAGTAATGCTATGGAGCCAAGACAATGTTAAAATTCTTAAACAGTGAGGGGGTGGGGAGTGGTTTCCACTGCTGCTTGTGCCATGCAGCTGTGAGAGAAGGAGGGAGTTACTTGGTTCTGCAGATTTAACACTTTATCTCTCTTTTGTCCAGAGTATAAGCTGCTTTTCAGCAGTGGAAAAAGCTGTTACTAGTTGAAAAATGTTAATTTTTTTCACAAAAGTAAAAATACCATTTCCCTTATTTTTCCAAGGCAATTTGAGCATTGTTCCAGTTTTCCCCCGAATTTATTTCCCTCACTGCTATCCCTCTTTGCATCTTTCTCTAGCTCCATTTCAGTTTTAATATTTAAAAATTGAAAAGTGGGAGGAAAATAGGGTGAGGAAAGCTTAAATATTTTGTATTTGCATTTGAAATGAATCGAATAAATATTCTTTTCAGTACGTTTTAAAACCGAGGGAAAAACTTTAACTTAGCCCACTGCTTATTTATATACTTTACCACATTACAGACTCCATTAGTATTTGGGAAAAGTTGCTGTGTGTGGGTCAGCATAGACAACATAGACAAAACCACAACTTTGCCTAATAAATAGCAACTGACAGAGAAATCCAGAGTGAAAGGCTCGGTATTTGTCCTTTTAACCCATCTAAAAGCATGTGACATCAGAATAGCCTTCTACAGTATTTCCAGTTTCCTCTGAAGTCCCCAGGGAACCAGATGAGCTTTGTGGATACTTGCTTCACTCCCAAAAATAGACAGCCTGATCCCAGCTCGCTGATGCTTCATCCATTTGATCTTTGCTATGGAAACTACTGAAGGTATCACTATTACTGATACCGCCCTTCTGACAAGTCAAAAAAAGGACATTTTTGTTTTCCTCCTCATTTGCTACTGTACGCAATGAACTTCTTACTTCCAAACAAAACAGTGTTTGAACTGGAGCCTCTGTGCAAGGCAAAGGTGGAACAATGCTGATATTTTTTTTCCCCACCTTTCAAAATATTAGGAGAAAACAGGAAACTGTAAAAGTTGAAGCTATCTTATCTAGGGAAGAATGCTCTAAGAGCTTGGCATTTCCATTAGAGCGACACTGCTAAACTAATACAGGTTTGCAGTTTTAGAAGTCAGAAGACAATATTTACTGGGACTCAGCAAACATTTTTATTCTTTAATTAGTTGACACAGCAAGCTGAAAGTGTCGCAATTTCAAAATATGTCTCTGCTTAATAAAAAAAGGGACAAAAGTACCTGAAAAATTACCATTTTTTAACAGAAATCTAATGAAAGGTTTTGTTGTAAAATACAGTGTATATACTTCATCACATCATTTTAAATGAAAACATATTTTGTTTTCAGAATGCTGCTTAACGCTGAGCAACATGATTTCATATTCAGTACTGTCTTCCCAGTCCAGTTTGGATTTTCCCCCTCGTTTTTCTTAGTTTGGACGATTTCAAAAGGCAGAGTTCTTTTTCCCCACATAAATCCAGATACATAGATCCACATGCATATTTTGAGAATGAAAATCCCTCCAGGTTTTTTATATGCTGTGAAATGCACAAGCACTGACAGGCATAAAAATAATAGATGGGTAGAAGAAGATGCTTGAGAGCGCTGTTTGTACTTTACTCCCCAGAGCAGGAAGCATGGCTAAGATAGTAGCTCACTGGGCTGATAAACCAGAAGGTTGGATCACACATTAGGATTTGGGCTCATCCCAGGTGTTGACACAATACTGAAGGGGGAAGGGAAAGGGAAAGGCATGTGACAGTAAGGGACACTGATTTCACCAGTAAACATTGTTTGGAAATGTCCATCATTGGACCAGGTAGAGAAAAGATCACTATAGAATCAACACTAAGACTTCTTAATATTGAATTAGCCTGGTAATGAGCACCAGGTCTGGTGAATAAAACTCTGCTTACTAACACTAAATATCCTTTAATATTCATTTAATTTTAATTCAATATGATTGAGTATATATTCTCGTTTGACAAAAAGAGTCTCACCAGGCATAAGGCTAAAATTGTGTGAGTGCTATTTGACTCAGCATGTTGTCTTCAAAAATACTGTGCCACGATAGTTCAGGTTAAACTAGAGGATCATCGTGGAATCTTAGATGTTCTAAATCTGCATTTCATCTTCTCTTTTTATTGCACCTCAACCTTGCTTGGCTGAGCCCTTCCCAGCTTTAACCTTTCAAATATGATCTACAGCTGCTGGATGCAACAGGAAATGAACAATAACAATGGGCATATTAACTTTTTTCTGAGTGTGCAGCACAGCCCCAGAGTGGTGCTATTGCTGTCCTTCTCCAATGGTGTTTTCACTCAATAGTGTATTTATCATGACACTAAGATTCAGAAAGTCTGCTTTCATTTAATTTAAATTCCCCAGATTTTTCACCAAAGTCCTACCAATAATTTTAGTTAAAATAATAAACCAAAGCAATAACGTCAGCCTACAACAAGAATTTTGTCAAAGATGTGTGTGTACCTGGTTCTACTACAGCTCTTGATTAGAGGGCTTTCATACGCTTGTACATCTCATTGCGTACCACAGGAATTTAGCTCATTCAAGCCAGTCCGTTAAATAACAGCATTTGTAAAAAAAATAATGCTGCCTTCTCAGAAGGATTCATGTTGTAATCTCCTGCATTTATTATTATTTGAAATTATATAATATTTCAGCTTGGAAGGGACATAAGGGATCATCTCATCATCTGGTCCAGCCCCCAGCCCATTGCAGCACCAAATTTGAAGTTGGCTCTAATTTCAAGGTCAGATAAATTGCCTAAGGCCTTGTCTAGCTGAGCTTCAAGTATCTCCAAAAACGGAGATTTCAGTCTCTCAGACCAACCTGACGATTATCATCACTGTGAACAAAACCTTCCCTTACATCGTCATAAAACATTCTGATATCTACCAATCACAAAAACTCTGAAAAGCAAAATATTAGTTCTCTACTCAAGCTGTATTTTCACAGTAAACTTACTAGCAAAGATATTAAGCATACAGAACTACTAGTCTGAAAGAGAAGATGGGTTAAACACATGCTTGTGAAACAGACTTTATGAAAGGGAAGAACTTACATTATGTGATGCCTGTAATTGCATTTGCTGGTCTGGCAGGTATTTCTAGGCCTGTCTTTGCTGAAAGACCTCAAAGGGTTCTCAGATTATTTATTTATTTTTATTTTCTAACTTGTTCCAAATGGATTTTAAAGTCCTTTTTCTAAATTACTGTCATGCCTGCCTGTCACTGTAGTGAGTTAATCAAGCTCATTACTTGGTGCTAACGCTCTCAACTTCATGGTTCCTAGAAACACACTTTCAGTGTTATCAGGGTCAGTTTACTCCCGTGTTATAAGAACAATCTCAGTGGAAGGCAATGTGTGTACTCTTTCACACACCCCCTCACACTCTGAGACAATAGACCCTTTTAGTGTCAAAGCAATT
>NW_010428952.1:4015-11850 GCF_000710305.1 Buceros rhinoceros silvestris | reverse complement strand
GAAGAAATGTTCCTACTGCTTGTTTTTATTTTAATAGGTGAACAGCATCATATGAGCCTCTCACAGGGTGAATGGGTTGGCCAGGTAATTTTGGCTTCTTGTGGGATCTTGCTCTCCATGCAAATGCACAAATCAATTATATGACTTCCACGCTGAGAAAACGCATTAACTTTTAAAATGCACAGCAGTTGCCTGGTCTTCATAAAAATGTTTAAAACCCACCCTTAAACCATAATTCCAAGTCACAGCTGAATATGAAACATCCATTTACAGCCAATTACACACAATTTCTATCATGCTTTGGAAGATGTGTATGTGCACTAGGAATTTTAAAAGCCAAAACCCCCACAACTCTATGTGAAATAGGACAAGACTCAGAACCTTTCAAGACATGCTTAGGCAGAAATGCAGTGAGCCTTGTTAACTTAACAGCAGGCATCTGCTGAAAGTACGTAGAGCACATAGGTAACCCTTGGCCTTACACATTACAGAACTGCTACAACCCAAAACTTGTCATTCTAGGAACAACGCAATCCCTTAAAATGATTAATTCTTGGGAGTTTCTTCTGTAGAATAGCAAGAAAATTAGGCTTCAGGCAAAAAATGACTCTTCCAGCATCACAAAGCCCATGATAGAACCTCTTCTGTCTCCAGATGAAATAGACCTTAGAAAAATTGAAGAATCTGCATGAAAGCTAGTGAGGACAGACAAAGGTAAACTCACTTGAATCTTAACAGTACAGCTACTTGTACTAAACTATAGGAAGAGCTTTCAGTTTAAACAGTTGCACAGCTGCGATGAAGGAAATTTTCTACAAGGCTAAAATTAATGTCTATATTCCAGGTCCTTAAACAGAATGGCATATTGTGGCATGTTCCACTGAAGCTCTTCTGCACAGGACACAGATTTTACTTTGGAAATAACGTTTCCAATGGAGAGGTGTTCCCCTTTAAAATGCTCCCGACTCACAGCAGGACTCCAGGACACTTTTGTAATTCAGATTCCAGCTAAGAATAATTGGTTATAGTGAAGTTCTCAAAGAGCAGGGAATACTGAACCAACAGAGAAAATTACATTCTCTTTCATGTGTGCATACGTGTTCCTGTGTAATTCTAATGAATATGTTAATTGGCAGCTGCAGGGAAGAATTAGTAGGACGCTTAACACCAGCTTTATTTACATTATTGGTCAGGATTCCTCCTAAGTCTGCAGTTACAAGCAGAGTGGTATGAAAAAATATCAACAAAACTCATCTTGCTATAAAGATTTGCTCGTTACTGCTCCTCAAAAAGCATTATCATCCATACAGTCCATAGTCCTTCCAGATTTATAAGAAATTACCTGCTGTCATAAGCCTTCCTTTTGTGTGGAAGTTTTCAGTGTCTTTTAACCTTTAAGAGATGAGTGAAAACCAAAGTTTTCTGTATGAAAGTCCAGTAGTCTCCTCTGATCAAAAGACTACAGTGGGGCAGTAAATTTGGTTATAAACTATCCTCCTGTCTAGAGAAAGACAAATTTGCGTTCAGGGAGAGATTACTCTCAGCTAAGTGATATTGAAACACCGTTAGATCCCATTTGAAAATGTTCTTTTTACATAGAAAACTAACATAAGGGAAAGCAGAAGTGCTTGTGGGAAGATACATCTAGTGTGCATTAGTATCAGAAGTCTATCCCCCATCTTCCCACATTTTTGTTCCACTAAATTATAAAAACAGCCAATGACCTGCTTGAGAAATGAAGTATCAACCAGATGTTTCCTGAGCAAGGACAACTTGTGTTTCCCTTTACACACCATCTTCTGAGAGGCAGCGCTACCGTGACTGCGTAGGTGACATCATTCACTATGTTGACTTTGGGTTACTCCAAATCTTTCCTTTCCTTTACCTTCCAACTCAAATACAACAGTTTTCTGGAAAGATCCCATGGAAAGAACGGATTTGAAAGACTAGAACACAATGTGGAAGGATAGTTTATATCCTCTTTGTTACAGCACCACTCCTTATGGAAACAGGGGGTGGGTGCCCAGTCAGCCCCCAAAAGAACCACTTCTTCATGTGAAGAACAACATTTAAAAACATGTTTTTGTAAGAGCTAGTAATTTTAAAATAAAAATTCTGTATGAGAACAGATCCAAAGCTCATGATTTATCAAGAGTCTGATCACTGCACTTTGAATCAAAAACTACAGCATTTTCCTCATTCTGTTTGGCAACCTGGAAAATTTCATTTGCCCCTGTTGTTCTGTAGTGGGACACCTACCCATCTGTTAATGGGGCTGGGATATAGAAGATGAGAGGCTCAACCCTCATCTAACAGAAATGCTTCATTCTTTTTATTCAAACAAACAACCCTATGTTTACAACAGATCACTCTAAAATACAAACTTTGCGCTCCAGTTTTAGACAAGCTGGTGGAAACACAAAGCTGTTTTTCAGGTGCTACACTAACAAACAGCATGGGAAGGGGTGGGAGGGGGTGTCCATTTTTTAACCCTATGCACCAGAACTCATAATGCATAACGACTTACAACTTCCACAGTAGGTAAATTTCTGTTCGAGCTATCCAGAAAAGTTCACACAATACATGTATAATTTATACCATATCACTATTTAATCAGTCATGAATAAAGCTCTTAAGTGCTTTATGAATGTCTTTACATCCAAAGACTGAAAAATACCAACACTTTCCTTCCAGTCATAATCTATGTAAACAAGCAGCCACATCACACAGAGCTGAAACTGCTTTTTCTTCCCTGGTAATACAAGATAGGAGTAATAACACGTTCTTAAGTAACCTGAAGTGCCACCGCATATTCATGTAACTCTGAATAATGACAAGCACGCATGGGGACCTACATTTAACAGATGATCTGATGCTGCATTCATCTCCCATTGCTGGTTGGTTGCTTGTAAATAGAGGAAAAGGTGTTTTCAGTAGCTGCTGTTTAATCACGTGTTTTAATTTGGGAAGTTGTGTACAGCACAAGAAACTGCCTGTGCAATGGTTTTCATATAGGGATACATGAGCAAAATGTGCATTCTACTCACTTTGGGGTCTGCAGGAAATACAGTTTTCAGCAAGATTGACAATGGTGCCATTCAGCCTCTGGAATGCTCAGTCTTGCTGTTTCAGCCCATTGTAGACAAATGTAGACATTTTATGACAAGTAACTATAATGACAAATATGCGATCTGGAATTTATGAGTATAAAATGCCTTCACCCTTTCTCCTGCTTTCATTTCATTAAGGACTAAACAAACTCACAGACTGGTTGGAGAAAAAACATTAAAAAAAATTACCTCATCTGTAGATGATTCCTCTCTGTACACACACTCAGATCACTAGGTACATGTCTTGTAAACCTAGAAACTCTGAAGTTTTAAGGTAGGTTTACAATTACCATGGTACAGAGGTCAGTTTTGTTCAGAAGCAATTGGAAATCAATTAATTTGCATCATTGCTCCAGGAATAATCATCCTCAGCTTGTCCCCTCTTTAAATTGTCATGTCAAGTCCAGAATAGTTTGGCTTGCTCTCCTTTCTTCTTTTTGAACAACCTGCCCGGTCTCGCCTTCGCTGTTTTGCTTCAGGACATAACTTGTATCCACATCCTGTTGTTCAAAAGCAACCCTAGTATTCTTGTGATTGCTCATGACATTTGAATTCCTGCATCCTTAGCATGCTGCTGAAATGCTTTCAGAATTCTCAAGGTAAATTTTTTAAACTTTGCCAAAACCACCAGGTAAAACATGATCATTAGTATGATGGAGATAATTCATTTTCAGTACACATTAATAAAAATTTGGCTCCAGTTCCAAGTAAGTGCATATATACAAAAATTAAGGAAAGTTAAAGAGAATTATGTTTCAGAAATATTCTCTCTTCGTGTCTGTTCTTATCTCCTGGGGGAAAAAAGCGACAGCTAAATTTAAAATGGATTGAAAGTTCTCTAGCACTGTAACATTCAATTCAGCAGCGCTCTCCAAGTCAGACACTTGAAAAATGCCCAAAATGGTGGCAGCAAGATCTGCAGAACACACGGAATCCTACTTAGTTCTCATGAATCCAAGTTATTATTTCAAAAGCCTTTAAAAAATAAAGCAGCCCATGATATCAGCCTGTCATTTGTGACCTGCCCAGCATGGCTGCTCCTAAACGTGAGACAGAACAAGAGCACTGCATGGAGAGAATAATGATTTATTGGAAACTAGTATTTACACAAAGAATAAAGGCAACCACTTCAACCACGTCTTCTTCAACGAGACAAAGCTACCCCATTACAAGATTTGTTCAGTAACAGGATTAGATTTGGTAACGATGCAGAGTATTTTAAATCCCTGAGATTGAGGCCCTCTCATCTTTTATGCACTCCAACCCCTCCTTCCCCAAAGGTGCTGGAAATTTAATTTCTTGCTCAGTTGTGCTTTTGGTGGATTATCATCCAAAATTACAGTTCCATTCTTTACAGCAGCATGGAATTTAAAAATGCAAGCAAGCCCAGCTTTCATATCAAGTTCATTCACATTCAGCTGCAGGTATCCAGTTTCAAATTGCTTCCAGTTTCAAGTTGCTATCTGAGTTCCTTTACAGGTAAGGCTACTGGCTCTGACGATGTAACTTGTTCCCCTTAAATCAGACATGGAAGACAGCTCCTTTTTTTCTAGCTGGACACAGCTAATGGTTTTTACTTTTCATACAGAGGTATTGAGATGCCAGTACAAGGCTTTAGGCATAAGTCCTTTTGAATGTGGACTTAAAGCCATCACAAGGAAGCTTATTAACACAGAGTTCCAGTTCCTACTGAAGGCTTTAGTATTCACCTATATGCCCTCAGCATTTTTTAGGTTTATAGCAGGCAAACAGTTTAAGAATTACAGTCTTGGGTAGCAAAAGTGGTTCCTCCTAAGCAACACAAGTTCCTTCATTCAATTTCATGCTGCAAGGCCACAAAGGCAGATCAAGGCATAACACCTGCAGAGAATTTTCAGTCCAAGTTCAGACATCTTTCCTAGCAAGATCGTTGTCTCTTGTTCAAGGAGATAATATTTCAATCAGCTGAACTCCTTGAGTTGACAAATGACACAGCATAATGACGACAAACTTCCAAAAGGTTGCAGCCAATGTTGGTGTTACCGTGCAAGTGGCCAGTGCCTCAGTTGTAGATGGAAACAAAGATCAAATCAAACTCAAAGCGTAAACCAACTAAAATCAAATTATTTCCAATATTAGAGATAGATTTTATCCAGTGTGATATATAATAGCCACTCCTGTAAGCGCAGAGCTCTAGGACTTAAAGAATTCAGATTGACTCTGACCTATGTGCTCTTAGAATAATTATGGCAAGCTTTCTGCATATCCTTCAAGAAGGCAGGCACACCACTCTGTAAAGAGAACAGTGGAAAAGTCATTCTTGCGTAATATAACCAAGAAAAACTATAAGCAAGATGCGAATTCCCACTATATAGATCAAAGACTTCAAACAATCTTGACTAAAGCAGCAGACCCTTCCTTCAATCCTTCATGCACAGACTGCATTACTGAAGATTGCTTGTGTTGAGGCCGTTCACCTATGCCCTGAAACATGGATTTGTTGGTTCTGTTGCACAGATTTACCTGCCTCGTTGACTAACCAAAGGAATTTGCTAGGAATAAAAAAAAAAAAGTAAGACATCTGCCATGAGAGCAGACAATAGCAAGACTCTAAAAATGGGACTGCCTAAGAGCTGGAAAAGTCAGTATGTTTGTTTCAGAAAAAAAGGAATTCTCCCCAGCATGCAGAAGACAGGAATGGAGGCAGTGAACACAGTGTTTGAAAGAGACTGGCCAAAGACAGTTGTGCTGTCAGCCTTTACTTACCTTGGCAGCCCAGTTGACCAGCCACGATGGAATCATCCCACCAGGATTATCAAAATAGTACATGTAGACTAGAGATGAGAGAGAAGTAACCAGTTATCCGGCAATAGTCTGAGTATGAGATCTAATACCAGATGACAGTAGCTGTCAGTGCTCATGACTGAATCACCAAGTACAACAGTTTTGCTCTAAATCCTTCACAAAAAAAGTGAACTGGTACTGAAGCGGAATGCGAAGGAAGTACAGCCATTCCCAGTTAACCTTGGGGAAGCTGAGAGTGCCAGAATATTAATTTAGATTATTGCAAACCATTTTAGGCAGCCTGTCTTATAAAATAAAGTTGTCTTTAAAGAACTAATCTCAGACAGGAGTCAATCTCTAGGCAAACGCTTTAATCTATAAATCTGTCAAACATGACATTTTTATCATTGCGCAGTTACCCAGACTGCAGCCGGCAGCAGACTGTCCAACAGAACAGGCTGGCAGGAAAAGAAGTGCGGGCTGGGGGGGTGGAGGACTGAAGCGGTCAATAGTCTATTCTTAGCTAACCAGCCCAACTGTTAAATAAAAGATTCTTCACACTAGCACACTGCACTGGACATTCCCAAAAGTTTCATTAAAGTATTCCTAGTGCTCAGTACATCCACTTTATAGCAACTGTTTTGGCTTAAAATTTCCAGTCTCCCTCGTTTTGGCATTTTGCCAATACAAACATCCTTTGGCTACATGACTTGTCATGACACTTTCTTGACCTCTTACCTTTAGATCCAGTCTTGCCATCACTTTCAATTGCCAAACTTTGTTTATAGCTTTTAACTCTGATAATACCAGGCTTTTCAGGGCACTGAGGAACAGACACACTTTGAGCTAACACAACCCAGATCTTCCGCCCATCAACATCCATCTCTCGACACTCACGAATATAGACATACTGTATTCCAAGTTGAGGAGGCATGTCAAAACACTGCCAGTTTGACATATGATGGATTGACAAGTGAATTCCATTACAAATACCAACTCCTTCAAGATATTCCTTATGTGTCTAAGGATTCAATCCCGCAGAGCAATAATTCAGCTATGTGAGCTTTAGTTGTGTGTGGGAAGAGGCACCCACGCTCTTCTCCATGCTGTACATATTCCTGTAACATGAGGACTGCAAGATCTTTGATCAAGTGCAAACCAGCAGTAGAATCAGTACATTGCTGGGATTCCTGGATGACCAGGTGACAAAAACTGCAAGAGGAACAAAAAGCTTGAAAGGATACATCTCTGTTTGAGAGAGGAAAAGGGTACTTCACCTCCCAGTAGATTACTTCTTCACCATCATATGTTTTCTTATACAGTTCTGCAGTTAAAAAAAAGAAGACTTTCAGATATTTTTAATGTCTACTGCAACAGAACCATACATGGCATCAAGAACAGCTCAGATTTCTGACACGAACACTTTTTACATGCAACCCTTATGCCAAAATTGGTAGGTAGGTAGGTACTGTTGTAGCAGAAGACGACATTAAAAAAAGTGGTGTAGCAGGGTTCTTCAGAAATCAAATACACTAAAACAGGTGGCCTGTTTTTCTGCTCCTGTTGAATTCATTGTGGAAAAAAATAAAACAACAAAACACACCACCAACAACAAAATAAAACCAGTCCTGCAAGTCAGCTGTCACTCACAAAACCAGCTTTTCCTCTTCCCCAGTCCTGGAGGCACAGTTCTCGACTCCCAGGGCTGTAGTAAGCCACTGCACGATGCTCTCCACCAGGGGTCACCGGAGCATTGCTTTAGCAGCTCTGCCTTCACTGCAAACTGCAGCGCTTTCCTTTTTCAAAGCGATTTGCTGCGTTAGCACTGCTGGGAACAATGATCTCCATCAGGACAGTGTTGCAGTCAGGAGTAGGCGGTTTCACTATTCAACCATTTCGTATCATGCCACAGAAGCGTGTGATACCACAGTCACTGCTCTACAGTTCAGCCACAGTTCTCCT
>NW_010428952.1:0-3932 GCF_000710305.1 Buceros rhinoceros silvestris | reverse complement strand
GCTGAACTGACAGCACAGAGTAGGCCCCAGGATGTCCTCACCTTGCAGATATCCAGGAGTTTGCTTTGGAAGTAGCCAGGGTCCTAACAGCAGTGCAACAACAGCAGCAGATTGATACCAAAACTTCTGAGGCCTCAGGCAAACCCTTGGCAAGAACAGATGAAGGCACAACCCTTTGAGGTTCTCACAGAAGTCCTGTCTGTACCTGCCTCCCTCAGGCCTTCAGCAAGAGTTTTGCTGAACAGAACTAGAGGATGGAGATCAGCTGCTCTTATGCTCAGCGCAGGAGCAGTTGCCTCTTCAACTAAAAAGGCAGCTACTTTTGCTCTGGTCACATTTTTTATTCCAACACCAAGAACACCTCAGCAAAACTCTTCCTTGAACTGCCACAGCTGAGCCAAGACTGCCACAGAGCGCCAAGGACTGCGAGCAGTAGAACGAAGAGGAAGAAGGCTCTGAATGGAAGTTGAAGTAAAGGAGAAAAAAAACCCGAGCTTGTATTATTTACATTGGTTGGACCAGATGATCCTCAAGGTCCCCTCCAACCCGGTATTCTATGGTTCTGTGATGGCGCTGCTCTGCTGCTATATGCAAAGATACACAAAAGGTACCTTCTCTGCTTCTCCCCACAACATCTATGAAAATTTAACCCAGGAATTACAGCTAGAAAGTACAAGGTGCTCCAACATAACAAGTGATGGAATTACATGCTTTAACCAACATGGGAAGAATTCATTCCAGAAGAAAGCTGTATGGTGATGAGATACTAGCTGTTCCACACCAGTGTTCACTTGTGTATTTGCAGAGTGCAACCTTATCCCAAAAGATACTTCGGTCTGGCCCAAAGCCTTTGGATGCAGCAACTTTAAAATGCCTTTGAAGAGAGTTTTAGTGGGAAGAGTCACTGTGGACATAAAGCTTTTGAACTGCCTCAGTAAGCTTACCTTTAACATACTGATCCCATTGTTTTCTGAAATCTAGGTCCATATAGACATCTGCACATAGTTTTGGGGTACAGTCAGCAAGACCACCGAAGATTTTATACTCATAAAGTCCTGATTGCTGTGGAAACAGAAAGGGGAGAGGAAAAGTCACACAGGAAAGGGAAGTACTCTGCAGCTGAAGGAAGTTAGGTGGGGCACATACTGCAAATGTGCTTAAGCGCTGTGAAAGCAAGTGTTCAAAAAACAATGTAAGATTCAGTCTTTAACCTCTTGACTTTTTCATCTATACATGAAAGTCTAAATCCAGACTGGCTGACCTGCTCTGCACAATGGTTGTTCCTTCCCTTACACCAGTACCCTTTTACTTCATAAGTAGTTCCACAGGGAACCGGTTTCTTCACACACAGACACCGCACACACAGACACACATCCTCCCCCTTTTGTCTGCAGTGGTCACTGTGGAGTAAATCCTGCCCACACGGAAGCTTTAAATTCTTGTGGCAAGGTTTGCAGACCCTGTGTAACGTGCTGAAGAATCTCAGCCATTTCCAGGCAGTTACCAAGTATTGCATGATCTGGAATGAGCTTTCCAGCCAGTTTGGTAAGTGTGTACTTCAGGCTGTGATACAAGAATGCTTTACAATGTTCATGCTTCTGTACAACACAATTTTATATCCACCTTAACTATTCATCAGCTCTTTTCTTTCTGAGAGCTGCCTGCACTGAAGGGGTGGGGTGCAGGATATCTCCTATACTAACACTTTTAATGTTACTCTCAGCATATGGAAACCCCATCTGTGCCTATAGAGCAACGTCTGTACTATTGTTAGTACCAGTTCAGGACTACATTAAACCAATGACAGCACTTTGAACGTACAGTATAAGAGTCAAACGCAAGCATTCCCAAGGAAAGGGTGGAAAGGATTATACAACATTCTGTTAGTGAATGGTCAATTTTTCTGCTTCCCTTCCACTTCACAAATGAGTCCTAGAGGATGAAGATTTGATGTACCAGCAGCTAATAACCAAACCAAGAAGCTTAAGCTCCTCATCTTCACTGTGGCTTCACTGAAGCACCAGTCCCTGGCTTCAAACCTGAAGGGATCAGCACTCACACAGCCCCACGCACTCATCTCTCTGTAAAAGGTATCAACCCTTTTATTTTCAGAAGAAAAACTAATTTTGAAAATATCACACCTAAAATTGAGCTGAGACCCAACAGCACATGCAAAGCACAACACTGGTACTTCAAAACCAGCTGGTTTAGCTTAAACACTATTTCATTCCGGTTCACTAGTCAGAAACGGTCTGTGGATTATCTGTGTGTACACGGTATGTGTATTTATGTGTATAGTGTGTATGTATGTGTGTTTACATTAAGCATCACATAATGCAGGAGAGCAGCACACCACGAATCTCTTCACTCTGCTAGTAATTCAGAAGGAAAGTCTCACTCCCCCACATCCTGGGGCTGCTCTTCCACTGAAGAACACAAGTCTGTGTGTTCTTCTCCTGGACTTTGAGAGGTGACATCAAACTGCAGTTCTGCAATCACCAGGCAAAGGCAGCTGTTCAGCAGCACACTCACTGTTTCTTTGCACCCTCCGGCTTCCTCTTCATCTGTCCGACAGAAGAAAGCCAGCCCGTAATTTTCGCATTGAGGCTCCTGGAGCTTGCCTCAAAGACTTTGCCTCAAAGACTTTGCCTGGAATTGTGTGCTTTGTACTTCGGTGAGGGCAGATGACAGTTTCACACTTCCAGAGTTTTGAAAAGCTTTAGGATCATAAACTATTCCATCGTATTGCTTGTTTCTAAAGCTTTTATGTTCCACTCAACAGGCAGCTGGAACTGCCTGTAATACTTTTTAATTGAGGATTATCCAAAGATACGCATACAACAAAGGTCTGTAAAGCATTTTTTCTATAGATAGACCCTTCATCAGAGGTCAAAATAGAGCTGTAGTGATGTCATTTACTGTCACATAATTCAGAAGCCACTAAATACAGAGTGCAAGTGGTAACAAGTGCACTACCTCATCTCCTGACTTAACGCGTGGGATTCTACCTTACATTCAAATGTCGGCTCCCAGCTGGTTCTCAGGATGAGTTTAATCATCCTCACACTGTAGCCTTTACAAAGACTTTCCCCACCCAGTTTTGCCTTTCACACCAAGCTATACATTTGCTTTATTTGCTCTTTCTTTCTAACATGACCATGCCTGAAATGATTTTTCATAATACAAATCCAAAATTTTCATGCAAAGCGGAGCATCAAGTCCAGCTTTATGGAGAGCCGAGAGCTATGATTTATATGAGTTCAGAAATCATTATTAAATGATAAATCACAGTGATTTATGATTTAGTAAACACTTTCTACATTAATCACAAGTCAGTTCTAGAAGCCTAAACTTCTGAACTTCTTAAAAGAAGTCCCCCCAAAAGGAGGGGGTTTCATTCCAACCCTTTCTAACCCACCTCTTTATGTTCGGGCGAGAAAGGTGGAAAATCAGTTTGAAGGGAGTTTTGGAAAAAGGGAGAAGAAGGGGAGGGAGAAGAAGGGGAGGCAGGAGCCCGCAGATCAGGATGCTGTAACACAAGAGGTGCTCAGGAGCCGGTGTGCTGGGCCGGGTCTCCCCCTCACCACACGCAGCGGGATGCGGAGAGAAGCGGGTACGGGGCAAACACCCCTTGGGACCCACGACTGCTCCTGTCGCCGGCAGCGCCTTGCACCAGGAATTTCTCCAGCCACCAGCTGTTAACAAGCTTTAAGGGCCTCACGGTTTGCAGGTTCCCCAGCAGTCTGTAAGAGCGGTGTTTACTGCAGCAGAGCAGCTTTCCCCATCAGCAGTTAATAGCATTACCCTGAAAGCTGCTTTCTGGAAATCGGAGAAAACTGAGCCGAGGCCGGCAGCGCCTGCACGGGCACCGGACCTCGGCCCGACCTGTGTGAGGCACCGGCGGCGCTGGACGGGCCACGCCGGCGCTCCTC
>NW_010428951.1:0-228 GCF_000710305.1 Buceros rhinoceros silvestris | reverse complement strand
CACACGCTGGTGGGGGAAAATTTCCCTCTTCGTGGCACATCCTCGGCACAGGGGCGAGGAGCGACTGCAGGGGACAGCTCTTGCTACACCCCTCCCAGTCCCCCCCAACAGTGTGTGGGTGCTGAGACCTGGCACGCTCATCACATGTGTGACCCTCTGTGCACTCGAGGAGGGGCCGAGGCGAATCTGCCCTGGACCCCCCGCCTGCGGTTGCGGGGGCCTCATCTA
>NW_010428950.1:9875-19084 GCF_000710305.1 Buceros rhinoceros silvestris | reverse complement strand
AAACTTGAAGGACATCTGCATTATGTAATGTTTTGTTTATAGAATGTATAGAAATAACATTTTATTGCTATTTTTGAATGTGGTTGATTTTGCAGTCAAAAATTCCTAGTTGTTTTAACTATAACTTTTCTTATTTAGCCTATAAGTAACACCCTAGTAACAGCAATCTAATTTAAAATTACATTTTAAACACTTGATGAAGGGTACACCGTTATTCAAATTAATGATCTAAAAGCTACATTCACCTTATTCCAGCTACAGTAAACAAGGAAATGCCTAGTAATGTCTGAAGTCTAATAGTATCTAAAGTAAACAGTCACTGTGGGCATTACTCTAAGTCTACTGGAATACACTTTTACACCTGACTAAACTAAGGTTCTCTTAATATAAGGGGTCATAATGTACTAAGCACAACATCTGGAATTAAGATTAGTTTACCAGCCAATGCAAGATTTTAGCAGAAGTCCTGACGTAAAGAGGATGATGGGTGGGTGTGCTGTGGGAGGGTGGGTAAGGGGGGATGCTGAGCACAGAGAGTTTCTACTATAATAGCTAACACCTATATTGCGTTGTGGGGTTTAGTCATTTCGGAGATACAGGCAGTCACTAAGAACGCATGAAACTGTTACTGAAATAACAATGCACTGAACTGACATGACACAACCCTACAAATAGCATGTGTCAGAAGTAAGAAATGGTTGGGGTTTTTTTCTGAAGTAATATTTTCCATTTAAAAATGCCAATTCAGCAAAATCTACTCATTCCACAAAAATATCCATTTCCTTGACACTTCTTTTGAAGAACTTTATAAATGATTAATTTAAATCAAGTCAAAGAAATAGATAATTTTGGCTTCTGTATTAGTATAATGCAACCATTGTATTAATAAAATCAAACCAAAACATTTTAGCCTTATTGAAACAATCCTACTTTAAATAGAGCTAAGTGAGGCCTTTTTATAAAGCCAAATGAATTGTTTTCAATTTTCCAGAATTCTACTTTTTAATTCCCTATTTTTAAATTCCTTTTTGTTCAGAACATGCAACTGTCAAATATTAGAAATGTTGGACTTTAAAAAACTATTGTTCCATGTTCTGATGAACTATTCCTAGAGGACAAACAAATTAAGACTGCAAGAAGCCAGTAGTAGGATCGCAAGTGTTTATAATGACTAATGTTTTATTCAGTTTTGAGAGTGCCAGTCTTTCAGAAAGTGGTGGGCCACGTAAACCAGGATTTCTCTCTGATATGTGCTCTGTAAACTTCTCCAGGCTCCCCACAACTGATACAAACAAAATATTCGATCTCTTAGTTAAGAGACAAAGTTAAATAAAGAGGCAAAGTAAAGTTTATCTCTTAGCTAAGGACTAAAACAATTTACCTCCTAGACTTCAAGTTAGAATCATATAAAGTGCAGTACAGGGAACTTCTGTTTTGCTGTTCGTTCTGGTAATTAAACACAGTTTCAAGATCCATTAACTGTATTTCAACCCTATTGATCTCTGGTTCACTATCCTTTTATTTCCCTCTCAGCAGAGTTGTAGAAAATCGCAGAAGTTCTGTTCATAAATTGCATCACGATTATAAATTTAGTTTTCTCAATCACCTTTCATGGAATCCTTTGAAACACCTTATACAAACCCTATATTATAAAACACTGAATACCAAGTCAATATTCACTGAAGGAAACAGTAATGTACTCCATAAACATCTTTTTACAGATGTTGCTGTTTTCCTCAGAATGCGAGCTTTCGTGTAAAAATAAATTCTCACACCCTTTGTCTGAAAACAGCCTTCGCTCCCTAAATCAATAGATTTCTGTCTTGCTCACTCTGCAGTCAAGACAGACAGAACACTGTAACACCTGCAGAGGTGTGGATGTCTTTCATCTGAATAGGGTTTTCACTTCAAGGTCAGTATTTGAATCTTTAAATGCTCAGGGCTCAATTTTCAGCTTGCAACAAACTGCAGAGACTTTGTGACCAAAATTACAGTTTAGTTTCCATTTTTTCCTGTTTCAGGAGGTGTAAACCTAATATCGTTTACTTCCCAATGTACGCACAGGGGACTACAGTCTCGCCACCCGGAGAAGCACCCCAGGGAGCAGCTTTCTTCACAGCTTGTGATGCAGCTGCCATAGGGTTAGTCTGGCAGGGCGAGAGCGAGTTCCTTCAGTCTCTTTGCCGCACAGGTCTGTTGAGGGAATTGCAGCCTTGTCCCAAGGTTCACATGGCAATTTAACAAGTAATTTCCACATGGCCAAACCTGTATTTTTACAAGCAGCATCTGACACATACATGGGATGTTACACAATCTCACTTAGAACAAATAATAAAATGTCTTTCTTTTTTTGTTTTACACAGGTGAATGAAAACCAAATCAAGCTGAAACCTATGCAAATGAATTTTGCCCTTTGTTCTATGCAGGTCTTAAGTCCCAGCATAATTATAACCATTTTAACAGTGTTAAAGCTCCCTGACTTCTCTTGGAAAATATTGACAGACATTCAATACTGGGAAACAATCTTCCCCCTCATGAATTAAAATGACAAACAGCCTCCGCTCTATCCTGTGGAAACATTGATTAAAACAATTTTGCTTATGTTTCACTCTTAGGATAAAAGTCTTTTGTATAGATTTTCTTGTGAAAGAAGAGAGGCAATATTGACAAACATGTAAGCATCTAATATTATTGGAAGACTGTTTTCTGAAAGCACTTAGGATTTGAAAAGTAGAAAACATCTGAGACAAAATTAAATGTAGCATTAAAATTGTAAGGGAACTTTCTGAGAACACCGTAAAACAAATTAAAGCTGAGGTTGTGTTTTGGATTCCAAGTGATACAGTGTGATGCAATACCTCCAAACTTAGCATCTGCTTATGCTGTATGAGTACTTAGGCCCCATTAATTCCCGTTTTCCAGGACTGTTGTCATCTTGTGGATCTTAACATCTTCCAGTGAGCCGGGAAGATTCAGGGGAGTGCCCCTGCTCTAAGAAGAAAGGCATTTACCCCCATATTGCTGTGCATATGGATAACTTAGTTTTGCTGAAACTTCTGAGAGATGCCTGAGAGTTAGATGCGGTTAGATATTTCCCACACAGGATGTGGAAAATCTGAGCACAAGTTTTTGTTCAGCCTGAGGAGCATGTAGTCCCAAAGGACCACCAAACTGGGCTATCTTTGGCAAAGATGACAAGAGTAACTTTTTGGTCAGGACGAGCATTTATGTAACTTTAAAATTTGTCATGTGCTGTGTAACATTTTCATGCTTCACACAGCAAAAGTGGTGTAAGTAATATAAAGAAAATGTAGCGTAGGGCTACAACACACACACAAAAAAAGAAACTTTAATAAAAGTGCATATTCCTGATACATTTTTGGGTGGCTTCAAAAAACAGCTCTTAAACATCACTGGTGATCTTAGAAAGTCCACAAAAGGATAACACATGATAACCAAATTCATTAAATTGATTAGGCAGGTTTAGCATTCATTTAATGCAGACCTCCATATCACAGAGGATGTAGAGAGTAAGACTGTATGAACTCAACCGGAGAGTCACAGAATATAAACTTAAATATACATCAAGAAATTAATGCTCAAAAATTCTGTGCGTCTTATTTGGTCACTGTGGTGGAAATAGCACTCTTGCAATTATAAATTTAAACGGGTTGAGAATATTAGATATAAAAATTTATATAAAATATTGTGTCCCATAATAATAGAACTCAACTGCACAGAAAATTATGATTTCAGGTAAATCAGGGTATTTTTGTTTCAAGAATTTCACAGCATAGTTTTGAAAAACAAAGTCTTGTTACTGTGGTTCGATTGATCTTGGCCAGCTGCCCAGCTTTCTCACTCCTCTTCATTGGGGCAGGGGAAGAAAATAAGAAGAAAAATCTCATGGGTTGAGGCAAAGACAGGGACTTCCTATAGCAATTACTGTCACAGATAAAACAGACTTGATTTGGCAAAAATTATTTAATTTCTTGACAGCTAAAGTAGATATGAAGGGTGCAATACAAAGAAAAATCCTCACCACTCCTTCTTCTCATGCTTAACCTCACTCCATTCTCTGCTCTTTGACCTCATCCAGTCCTGGGTAGCACAAAGGAAAGGGGGTTACAGTCAGTTAATAACAGCTCCCTTTTGCCATTCCTTCTTTCTCACACTCTTCCCCTCCTCCTGGGTGAGCTCCTTTCCATGGGCAATAGGCTTCTGCCAGGAGCCTGCTCCAGTGTGGGCGCTCCACTGGCTATAGCTTCCTACAGGGAATATCTTTCTGCTGCATCATGGGGTCTTCCATGGACTGCACTGTGGATATCTCCTTCACCATGGTCCTCCATGGGTTGCAGGGGGATGACCTGCTTCACCTCAGGCTCTCCATGGGCTGCAGGACAATCTTGGCTCTGGTGCCTGGAGCAACTCCTCCCCATCCTTCTTCACTGACCCTGGTGTCTCCAGGATTGTTTCTCACATTTTCTTTCCTCATCCTCTCTCTTACAGACTGCCAGGTAGTATTTTGCTCTTTTTTAACTATGTCTACCCAGAGGCACCAGTAGCATCACTGATGGAAGTGGCTGGAGTCCCTGTCACGTAGCAGCCTCTGGCCTTTCCTCACAGAGCTCAGCTCTGCAGTTTCCCCTCTACTACTAACATCTTGACTCCTACACCCAATAGAGTTACAAAGAGATCGGACACTTCCTTCCTGAAAAATAGAAAATAGTTTTCAACTAGCATTGTCTTTTCATCTTCAGTAAAAAATTTCCAGAAAGGAGTTTCATCCTTCCTTGCTTTTGAATGCTTACAAGATTGCTTTTTCCTTTTTCCATTTCCCAAACGAAAAAGTGGTTTTTTTCCTGTCTCTGGTTAAAAGAACCATAACATTACAGCTTAACCCCCCTCTGCATTCTATTCTATATTCTGTAAATGTTTCTAATTAGCTCACTGGCCAAAGTGGTAAGATTGATTAACAAAAGACAGGGGTTTTGCTGGTGTTTTGTTTTCCTAATTAGTAGTCAGAAATCTTTGGAACAGTAACAAACAGAAATAGACATACTATAAGGCACAAGAAGCATACAGTTCAGAGGCATTGGAATGTGTGGATGTAAAAAAAAATGCATATACATTTTTAAAAATACATTTTTAGGAGAATGAGCCATTAGAGGCTGTTAGAAATAAGGATTCCACTCTGGATTTTTCAGCAGATAGCATAAATCTAATATCACATAACTCCTTTTTTTCCAAGTACAAGAATAATTAATAGATTACAACTGAACAGAAAATTAAGATTACCTGCCGGTGTGTTTATTCCTGTGACACTATTATCTCCAAGACTGCCCCATCTTTGCGAGATTTTATTCAGGTACACAAAGGTTTGTCATTTGTACAATTAAGACAATTAATTTCAGTAGAGAATGACCCACAAAATAACTCTGTTCTCAGGTATAGGAAGGAGGAAAACCTATACATAAGGAACAGAAAAACAGACTGACGGAGGAAGTTTTAAAATTACAAATGTAAAAGAATTCACCTTTCTGTCTCCTCCTGTGCCTGATGATGCATTTCAGACTGATTTCAGAGAAGAGCTGCAGTAACTGACCTTGAAAACCTAAAGAAAAGTCGTACCAGTTTTCCTTTCAACGTGTCAGATAGGACCAGTTCCTGATTCCAGACAAGGTGAGAAAGTTGTTTTGGCTGTGACATAAGCAGAGTCTCTGTTATTTGGAAAGAGGTGGTTCTGGGTTCTTAGTGTGTCTGGAAGAGTGCACAGAGGGACTGTAGTCTAAAACTGCAGCTTCTTCAGCAATAATAAAGCTAATTAATAGCAATCCATTGTGGCATTTATACTATATAAAACTCAACTTTTCTTTCAGGAACCAGATGCATTGTTAAATAATCACTCAGAGCAAAAGGGTTTTAGATTTTTAAACCTCAATGCCTAAGTTCTAGCTGATCAGCATTGTATGACTTCAACATCTGTGCACTCCAACTACTTCCAAACGCCTTTTAAAAAAAGTAGAGGGTTTTTTAACTGCATTTATTTGATTGGATGCAGAGGCAATTTAGCAGCAACTCTACACTGCTATTTTTAGTCTCACTTTAGATTAAAACTAACCTTCTTGTTCATTCAAGCAAATCTACACCACTAGATTGATTATAAATTGGATTGGTGACAGTAGCTACTGTTTCACTGGCAATACTGAAGAACTAGAAAGGCACAAAGGGTAAGATTCGCAAAGTGGACTTAGATGTGTATTTGTCTTGTTACGTGCCACTGGCAATTAAGAAATCCAACTAATTTGCCACCTACAGTCTTAAAAAGGATTGGGGAAGAGTGGCTGGAAAGCTGCAGAGCAGAAAAAAAAGATCTGCGGGTGCTGATTGACAGCCGACTGAATATGAGCCATCGGTGCGCCCAGGTGACCAAGAAGCCCAATGGCATCCTGGCTTGTATCAGAAATAGTGTGACCAGCTGGACCAGAACAGTGATTGTCCCCCTGTACTCGGCACTGGTGAGGCCACACCCTGAGTACTGTGTCCAGTTTTGGGCCCCTGACTTCAGGAAGGACATTGAGGTGCTGGAGAGTGTCCAGAGAGGGCAATGAAGCTGATGAAGAGTCTAGAGAGTAAGTCCTGAGAGGAGAGACTGAGGCAACTGGGATTGTTAGGAGGCTCAGGAGAGACCTTAATCACTCTCTAAAGCTCTTTGAAATGAGATTGTAGCAATGTGGGTGTCAGTCTGTTCTCCCAGGTAACAAGTGATAAGACGAGGAAACATCCTCAAGTTGCTCCAGGGAAGACTTAGATTGGACATTAGTAAAAATTTCTTCACTGACAGGGTCATTAAGCATTGGAACAGGCTGCCCGGGGAAGTGGCTGAATCACCATCCCTGGATATATTTAAGAGACATGTAGACATGGAGCTTAGGGATGTGATTTAGTGATGGACTTGGCAATTCTGGGTTACCAGTTGGACTTGATCTTAAAAGTCTCTTCCAATCTAAATGATAATATGATACTAAGTTTCCATGCTAAATTTCTGTTTGTGCAGATGTTTAGTTTGCAGCTAAGTTTGAGACTGATTTGCAAAACAACCATTCTTACTATTTCGCTTACATACATGCTCTGATTCAGCAGGCATACACAGAGATTCTGACTGTATAAATAATGCCAAAAAACTACTTCTCAAGAAGTAATTAGGGTTTGTATATGAAATATGAAGATCAGATAAAATGTCCTTCTTTAATCTTCGATCTGGAATATGAATTTGTACTCAAGTTTCTCGCATCCTTCTTCCTTGTAGGTAAGGCAGCAGAGACAGAAACTTATTTATTCTTGCTCTGCTCTGTTTTATGCATGCTAAAACTCTTGCCTTGCCAGAAAATAACAATGACTCTGTGGACAGATGATTAATACAATCACCAGGGCTCCAGATCCTCATTAACATCTTCTTCACTTCAGAGAAGTTGTACAAGAGAGATTTTGCCACACTATAATATATCTCAAAGAGACATATACAGTCAATTTATGCATAAAAGCATGAAGATTAAAATTAATAGAATATGGGAAACAAAATTTTTAATTAGGAGAAACATCTGGCAAGACTGTTTAGTATCCAAAGAGGGAATACTGTTATGCAGCCAGAAAGACTTCCCTCTAAAAGTTTGAAAGGAGGTTGTAGCAAGGTTGGTGTCAGTCTGTTCTCCCAAGTAACAAGTGATAGGACAAGAGGAAACATTTTCAAGCTGCTCCAGGGGAGAGTTAGACTGGACATTAGTAAAAATTTGATGATTATCATAGATGTCAAGTTACTGGATTAATTGGTTAGACTCTGCCCTAGTAGTTAGCCTAGATGACTCTCTGTTTAACATACCTGAGCCTTATATCTAGATGTCTGCCTCCTCCTGCGATCATAAAGCATATATCCCTATACATTTAGGGACCTTGTACATATATCCTTATACATACATCATAAGGTCCCTGGGGGCACTACCAGGCCTTATTGTTCCCATCCAGTCCCACCTGCTTCCTACCCCAAAGTGCATGGCCTCAGGAGCCCCATTTTGGCCCATGCTGAGGTCATCAGTCCCTGCCCCAGCCACGTGGCTGGCATGCCGGTCTCCAGCCCTCTTTCTAGCCCTGCTTGCCAGAAGAACCTAGGACCTTGGCTCTACTCTAAAGGTAGCTCATCTCCTCAGGTACTCACCTCTTTTTACCCCTCACTGGTGCCCCTGGTTGGCCTCTGGCCTTGGCTCATTGCTTGCTGCGCCCGGGGTTGTCCATAACGCTTTTACCAACACTCAGCACTGCCCACCCTATGCACCCTGCCACCACTGTGGGTCTGGCCCCTTTGGAGAGGGCACAGCCTGAGATGGGGTCACCCTCGGCCCTTGGCTCCCTGTCCCTCAGGGAGCTCCCATTCCTCACTGCACTCTTACATGTATGTCCTATCAGCTTAACTGAGAGTTGTGTACTTCACTAAGTACATTAGCATGATATTGTGACACTTAGCAATCATAGACTAAATTCTTGTTGGAATTGTAGATCCAGCTGTTTGCAAAATGCTAAGTCCACCAAAGTTCTTCAGAGAGGACAAAAGAAACCAAAGTGAACCCAGGTCTTGTGAGAGACAATATTGCATCGTGGGGTTTAGTCCCAACAGCTGGAAGCAGACCTTTGGTCTCCAAATGAGTTTCTTGATTAGAGGAACAATTCACCTTTATAAAGTATGTCAGCAAACCCTCACTTGGTGAAAAAATGAGACAGAAAACTCCATAGTCCTGAATTGACAGAGAAAACCTTGGTATCCAGTGGGAATTGTTTGCATATTTCTGAAACATATTTCTAAAAGGCAGGAAATTATATCCCCTCACTTCTTAGGTATCTAAGCATGAAACCAATTGTTTTTAAACATATCACTGACTTAACCCACGGTTGTCTCTTCTCTGCCCTTTTTGACTGAAAAAAGCACTTAAGCACAAAAGTTGTGCAAACATTCATCTTGAGCTGCATTTGGGATATTCCGTCAGCTAGCCGTTTCCTGGGCTTCAGTGGTTATGAGCACTATCCTAACACCAAGCACCACTATGAGGTTCCTTATCTTTGGATATCTGTCCCTGAATCTTTCCATTCCTTTCCTATTTCCTTTCTTTTTTCCTTGATTTTTTGTTCCCTTCCCTTCCCTTCCCTTCCCTTCCCTTCCC
>NW_010428950.1:2691-9694 GCF_000710305.1 Buceros rhinoceros silvestris | reverse complement strand
CTTCCCTTCCCTTCCCGCCCCTCCCCTCCCCTTCCCTTCCCTCCCTCTTTTCTTTTCTCCCCTCTCTTCCCTTCCTCTTTTCTTTTCTCCCTTCCCTTCCCTTTTTCTTTCTCCCTTCTTTTCCCCTTTCTTCTCTCTTCACTTTCATGTGTGGCATTAGAAGGATTCTTTTGGCATACTAAATTGCTCTGACCATTTTGGTCTGTTAAGCATTTATTTCATGAAAGGTGTATCTTTTACAATAAAGGAAACAGAACTGGCTGTTAAACAAGCAGCCGATTCATCTATGAAATATTTGGTTGACCCCAGAGTAAATTAATTAAATCAACAGATTCACTGAATAAGGCAACAATCCCACAAACTCTGCAGCAATCTCACTCAAGTCACTAGAAGTGTCAAAAAAGCTCCAAATTAGAAAAAATATTCCCTGAAGTCCAAAATTTCAGACATGCTCAGATATATGCCTTTCTAAGTATCAAGTTTTTACTGCAATCCTTATAATCAGTGACATCTACTTCTGCTTAAAGCCGTATTTCTGCTGCCAGACATATGCAAAGACAGTACTGCCTTAAACCCAGTAAACTGCTCAGAGCTCAGCTTGACCTGAAGCTTAGTCAATCCTCCAAATCACCCTTGCCAGTGGCCTGAGTCAAATACACCTAAAGAAGAATCTTCCTAAAGCACCGCCAAACACCTTACTGCATTGCCCCAGAAAAGTTATATAGCTACAACACCCACGGTAACTGTGAAAACAAGGGAGGACTCCTGCCTTACCAGAGCTAGGCGAATGGCAGACCTGTTCCTTCCCTGCAGTTCAACCCTGGATTACCTACGGCAGTTGCCTTCTGAAAAATCTTGGCTGAGGCATGTACTTTGTGGCAACAAAACACCTAAGAACTGGACACTGCAAAGCCAAAATACCTTCAAGGACCTGGACCTACAATATTATATCCTCTAGATTTCTTGTTTTCTTCAGATATGTGTTTCATATGGATTTGTGAGCTTCACAGGAAGCACAGGAAATTACTATGTCCACTGAAGTTTCTGATTTCTGAGACCATTGTTAAAATTTGCTTTAAAGTGTAGTTCAGCAATATGCTCTGTGACCTCCGTTGGCAGAAATTGCACTCTGCCTGACAAATGGAATAGCTACTTATTTGAAATGTTTTAAGTGTCTCTATCATTCTACTTGTTTTTGCAATTAAATTAGGTCTACAGATCTTTTGGTTCAAAGATACTCCCTCTCTACTCAGATATAAACCCCGTATATTCTGATGCTAAAACATCCTGCAGGCTAGTGTGGCACTCCACAGGTGAAGAGAGCAGATCGGCCCTTTTTCACATTTATTGCTATTTGTTTGAAACTCTCCTGGCATTTTACAGGCAATGGAGAAAGCAATGAACCTTATTTTCTGACAGATCTGCAGTTCTAGGAGCTTTGTTTGTTTAAAAGAAAGGATTGTCCTTTGTAAAAGAAATTATCATCATACATCTTTTCTGCTCTTTTCTGGGTGTTGGTTCTGATTTACACAATGAAGAATTACCATAATGAAATGTGGTAGGAACTTCCAAGTTTCTTTATTTAAACTTTGCATTTAAATACATCACTCCTTGATGAAACTCAGGAACTGCTGGTCAATCAACAGATACATCATATCAAGCAGGAAATATTTTAGGAATTGCTATACACTAATAAAGTCACGGGTTGTATAAGCTTCCAAAAGAGATTTGGATCAGAAAAAAATAGCTGTTCTCCAAGCAAATCTTAAAATAGTCTTAACTTACCAGATGTCCTGCATGAATCCCGCATATTTAAAACTCATTTAAGAATCTAGGTTTTTTCCAACAGGGAACTGGTCAAATTACAGAGTAGAAAGCTCTCAATTCACTAAATACCTGATAATTGTATCTCATCTGATTAAACAACTTTGTTTCATGGGTTCGTATCCCATCTTCAGCATATATGGTTAATTAATTAGTCTTTTAAAATTATTTGCAACATTGGCAACAAATTGGAAAATGCTGCCTCAAAACTGGAGGAAAATAAATTGGCTTAAAGAGATAAAAAATATCAGAAGAGTGAGTGGAGGAGTGACAAAGCTGACCAGGCACTGTCTGGTTGCTGATGCTGTGTTTAATAGCATGCTCAACTATTAAATTCTGGTAACCAAAGAGTCTACCTGTAAGTGAATTTTGATCTTTAACATGAACAAATATAAACAGGTCAAGGTCTAAGTTCAAATGTAGATCATTTCTGTATACCTGGAGCTGGAAAAAAATGGCATCAATAAACTTTAACTTCACTTGACTTAGCATTATTCCTTTCTTTGTGTCAAAATGAAATGAGCTTTGCGAACTACTTGCATTTTAAGATATTTGGGCCTAAGCCTTGTTTCTCTGTTTTTGTTTTATCCTCAGAAAAAGTTTTATTGTATGTGCGAGTGTCTCCATATGAATTAAGTCAGGCAGAAAGTACAAATCGGTCACTTTGAAACAGCAGCAGTCTCTCCTGAAAATGACAGGACATGGGAATGTATGTGTCTCTAAAGACACGCAGTCATCTTCAATCACTGCACAGAATTCTTTAACAATTGTTCACTGCAGTTATATACTTGATCTGATGACTCAAAAGAATGGAAGAGTAGACTCACTAAATAGACTGATAATGTCAGGAAATTGTAGAATTTCTGAACATCTGAAATTGTCTCTAAAGCTATTTGGCATGCTTCCACACACTCATGTAGGATGTTAAGGAAATGAAAACAAGGTAATTCATAAAATAAATCGTGAGTTTAAAGAAAAAAAGTCACAGGATGGTTGAGCTTCTTGACATTATAAAATCAATGTAAACCATTCCAACACAAGAACTGCCCCAAACCTTTCAAACTCAGGGTGTATTTTGGGTATACCCAGAGCATCTAGTGAGATTTTACCTTCTTAAGAAATTAAAACATTAAAGCTGCAGTAATTATCTGTATGCTCTCACCTGCACATGGTTATACTCTTTAAAGAAAAATAGCAAAAAGGACACTTTGCTGTGTCAGGATAATAAAGTCTTCATTACACTCTAGTATAATTTTTCTTCTTCCTTTTTTTTTTTTTAATGGGGAAAGCTGTCTTTGCTAATGTTAATAGGCAGCATAGAGACTTAAAATAAGCATGTGCCCCAAGGATATCCATTAAAGAAGAAGCTCATGCATTTTTCACCCTGGAGGAGGTGTTAGGTTTGTGGGTCACTGATTCAGCAAGACTTAGAGAGAAACAGGTGACCTGAACACTAACTCTTGCAAGAGAAAGAGGTTAAAGGGGAGCTGGTTAACCTTTACTAACTACTAGATACAAATTGCTTTAACAAAACTCTGCTTCCTGAAGCTGATGACATGCAGCGCCTTTCCCATACCAGGACATTCTCCGCCCCTGAAAAGCTGGAATTTTGATCTCTAGCAGTGGCTCAGACCTCGTGATTTTTTTTGTTTGTTTGTTTTTCCTCCCCACCCCTCCGCCCAAAGGCTGCATTAAAAGGCTAACAAGAAGGAACAACCACCACATTGCTGCTGAGAATATTAATTGACTATTTGCAGTTGAAGTGAGCACTGGAGCCTTCAGGTCCTGAGCATGCTTCCCACAGCTCTCCTGTTTCTGGGAGCAAGAGCAGGATTTTACTCACAAGTGTTTCCAAGACTTCTACAGATTCCAGTGAGGCTTAAGTTAAAAGCATTTCTTTTTACATCCTTTTAAGTTAAGCTTCCTTTCCACTTGGGAAATTGACATTTTTTTCCCTTCTCCATTAACTTTCTTAGGTTTCTGAAAAGATGCTGGTGAAAAAATGACCATGAGCTCTCCTTTCCTTCCCTTATAGCCTCACATGATATGTGAGGAAGTATGTGTATAGTCTTGTGAGATACATATTCTTTCCTTAATAACTCTGCTTTGGGGACAGACAGGCAAAAAAAAAATTTTGAAATCTACCTATAGCTATTTTAGGATCCTGGAGCCTCTAAATCGACCTATGTATCAGTCTTGTCAATGCTTTTTAAGTAAAACTGGCTCTTTACTCACTATCATCTTCATTTTCTCAGAAGACAAAAATGCCTGGAAAATGAGTGAAGTAAAATGTTGCCTTTTCTGATCCTGACATCATAGTACCAGGGCTGCTAACTTACGTCTTCCACAGTAGAAAACAATGGTTGGGGTAGCTTTATGGAAGTCCTCACCTCAGAAGTCTTGAAGATCTCTCTGAAAAACCACTAGCACTGAGACTAGAACCCCCTTGTGTATAGTCATCAACAAATTATCACTCCGAGCTTGTACTGGAAAACTGGTTAAAAAAGTAAACAAAACCACAATACTCTGCTGGTTATTAGGGATTCAAGCAATAGTTTTGTATGACTAAAAGATAAAAGGGTAAAAAATGAGATACTGAAATTCCAAACCACCATTTTTCATTCATGTAGAAGTGAAATTACTTTGACAAACAGGAGCAACCCTAGGAAATCTAATTAAGCAATCTAGTCTTATCTTCTCCACTTACCTAATTCAAAAGAGGTCCTTTGACCAATTTTTCTCACTCTCTCGATATCTGTTAATATTAGTCTATAAACAATTTTACATGAAATAAATCAGTTTCCACGTAAGCTATGCAAACAACTCAGTATATGTTACAGCCCAACTGGTAGTTGCTGTCGGCAAGAAGGCGGCTTCAGTGTCAAGACAGAAATGAAGGCTTTGTACTGAGGCTCCACTACCCCGTTGTAACAGGATGACGACTCAATTGGAAGTGGAAAGGGAGATTATCTCCATATTTCTGGTGTGACATGGGGTCTATAGCAGTAACACTTAACCACTTAAAACTTTTGCTAGAAATGCCCGGAGGGAAAAAAAAAAAGTTATATAAACCATTACTTTGTTGATCAGGAAACAAAATTTGGAGTTAATTGGAAAAGGCTTTTCCTTTTTTTTTCCCTCTTTCGTTCTTCTAAGGTCTTCCTGAAAATTTTTGCCACAAACCTAAATTGTATGGCAAGTAGTCAAATTTTATGGCAAGTAGTCATCATTCTCATTTTCCAGAGAGAAAAAATTTCCATTATTTTCCTGTATAAAATTAACGTCTATAAAATCTGATCTTTTTAGGTCAATTTTATTTAATTATGCATATAGCTTCAACTTGTTTTACCATAGGAAACCTCAAAGTACTGAGCTGTGCATTTGGACTAGAATGTGGTGAATCTTATGGTCTTTCTCAGTTTCTCCAAGCAGTGAAGTCCCATATTTTATTCTCCAAAAATCTTCTAATCTCCCAAAATGTGATGACTCACCTTCTTTCTCGTGGAGTTAGGTAGTTAAATTCTGAAGGTCAGAGTAACCCTTGCCCTGCTCAGTCAGAGGCTGGGAATCCCTAGATGAAACATTAAATGTGACTCAGTGTTCTTTCTATAGCTAGTGCCAGGAGCAGAACAGTGGGTGTAGGTGCTTATTGCGTTCAGGCTTCAGTAAACTTCATCATGATAATTAATTCATGAGGTAAGGAAGGTATACATGATTAAGGTCATTTCATCACCAAACAAAAAGTGAGAAGACGTCTCTTAGTCCTTGTGTTCTTGTACAGGTTGCTATTTTTAAGCCCAGGTTCAGAGGGGAGTCTAGAAACCAAAGGCTGTTTTGATGATTTGTGCGACATGTCTTCAAATGCAGAAGTGAATATGACGGAAAGCACCCTAGGGGTTTTCTTCTGCCTGCAGGCATAGCCTCTTTCTTACCTGGATTTAGTTTCAATTAACTCCTCATCAGCTGTGTGCTCAGCTCATCCAGGAACCAGGCCAGTCAGCAGCCTTCATAAATTTTGACAAATAAACAGATTTGAATACAAACTGAATATTGTACCAGAGCCCATCATATCCTGGTCTTTTTTCCATGTTTGGTTGCTAAACATGGGTATGCTGACTCAGCATTACTCTGCATTTTTGTGTGTTTATGCTCCCACACAATGACTGCAAAAAAGTACCTTCTCTAATGCGGTCACATTTTACATCCTTTTTTTTCAGTGGCAGTAAATGGATCTCTAGACATTTGGTTTATATATTTTTATGATCTCCATTGTTTTACTTTCTACCTTTCTTTAGGTTTGCTAAGTAACATCTAAACCAATGTATCCCCAAGACATGTAAATCACTTATTACCTCTACAGTCAGCAACTGTATCTATATTCATGATTGTAAAAGAATTTGACCCAGGTGACTAATTTAAATGCAGCCATAAAAAAAAACATTTATCCAGAACAAGGTGCCTCTTAGAATGTGTTTGAAAACTGCCTGGATCTGACCTGACCAAAAACAACATTTTTAAATGTTACTACTAGCCATGATCTGATGTTAAAATACATTTTATGTACTGTCACTTGAAAGCCAGCTTCTGTTTTACTTTTATAGGGTTCTATGGCATGTCAGAAACTGTGATAAAAGACACTGCCTAGGTTGAAGCTATCTGCCAAAAAAACCGGCATCTCATTCAAGAAAAGCATAATGATGGGAAAAACTTTTTAAAAACAAGTCCAAAACTCTAAACAGGAAGGTGCCTCAGGGTACCTTGGTGACTTGGACTTGCTCTAACTGCTTAATGGAGTAAGAATCTAGATGGGTATTCATAGTATAGGAAAGAGATCTATCCCAGAAATTACTTCAGAAGTCCTTTTATGTACCTATTATGTTTCTACAGGCAATGCCCCTTCATAAATTTTGCATGAATCTGCCAGAAGTCTGTGATAAATCATTACGGAATTCTTTAGCACATGTGGGCTTGTGTTTCTTTCACTGGTTAACACCTGGGAAGGTCCTAAGGAACTTGAGTGGTACCCAGTTTCTGCTTACATCTCAAGTAGGATGCAGGGAAGGTATTAAGCTAGCTGCAGAGGCCTATCATACAGAAGATAGTCCTTCTCAGGAATATTAGAATGGAAGATGGGAATGACATCTTTCCATCCAACTACATCTTATTTTTAGTAAGTAGT
>NW_010428950.1:0-2596 GCF_000710305.1 Buceros rhinoceros silvestris | reverse complement strand
CTAAAGTATTGTTTCCCTACAAACAGTAAGTCCTTTTCGCTATACTTACTGTACAGCTGAACTTCAACCTAGTATTGTAAGAATGCTAGCAGTTTCCAACTGTGTTTGTTACTGCCAGAAAGGATTTCTTCCTCCCTTTTAGATATTAGAGCAGAATGCAAGAGAGTACAGACTGAGTTTTTTGCTGGCTTTTCTCTAACATTAGCTGTGAGGATGCTGCATAACAAAATGTGGTCTACAGAAAAACAAAGCAAGCACTGAATGTTATGGCTTGTCTTTGAAAATCCATGCAGACCAGGTGACTCCTCATACGATTGCAGAAGGTGCCTTGAGGAGGAATGCCACATATATCCTATTAAAACACCATTTTCTAAGCAATGTGTAGCAATTCAATGCACTTCTATGACAGAGGGAAGGAAAGAAGCAGTGAAGCTTCAAGCTGTATCTTTTTTTTTTTCTTTTTCTTTTTGGTTACAATTGTAGTGTTCACATATGCAAAAAAGTTGATGATTAAAAAATCTAAGAACAAGTACAGCATCTACTAAAAGTGGTAAATATCAGAAGCCAAGTAGCAGAGCAGAAGCTAGCTACTGTTTAACTACGGATATACTTTATTTTCTAGGTCTGGTAGTGCTCAGTATCTTCACTAATAACCAGGAAAGAGGGATAAAGTGATGAGAAAATGTTAAAATTACATTGGTCAGGAAGGGGACTCAGGGCCTTAGGAAGACAGCCTCAGAGTTTAAAATTATCTCTGCAGTTCACCATTATCATCAGTTGTAAAGTCTGGATACTAATGATAATACCAAACGGACAGTACTTACTAGGTAGACAAGAAAAGGAGGGCAAGATTGCTCCAAGAGGTAGCTAATGAGTGCTAGTAGCAATGAAAAGGCCTCTGCTGGGTATTATACACTGATTTCACAATGCTCTTAGGAAAAATTTAGAATCAAAATGACACTATCAAAATCACTAAAATATTGAGACAATTTAACTGTGAAGACAAGGTAAAGGAAATTGCCTCTGATTAGAAAAGTCTGAGACTGAATTTTCCGGTATAAAAGGCTACTATTAATGAGCATGATCTACATTAAGTATTCAGCTTTATTTACAGCAAAGAAAATTTTTGTTAGATCAGGAAAATACTCTCCTAACTACAAGGATTGTTAAAAGTCAGAAGAGGCTGTTTAATAGGCTGCAGAAACACTATAATTTCAAGCTTTAAAAGAAGTCATACAAGTTTCTGTTGGACAGCCTGGCTGTACTTGAATTGTCTTGAAACAAGGAAATAAATTATGGTTTGAGGTGAGACTTGAGTCAGTTTGGTTGGTTTGGTTTGGTTTGTTTCGGTTTGGTTTGGTTTTCCCTTTTCCATGCTTTTCCTGTTCAGGAAGGTTTGTAATTAATAAATAATATTTACTTTTCTACTTAATGCTGTTTTTTTCCCAAAAGTCCATGATCATTTTTCAGGTTCAAAGCGTCACATCCAGTTTATCAAGCAATCTGGAAGCTAATAGGCTTGTAGAAAATTCCCCTTATCTTGCTTAGCTATTTTTGACATAGCAGTAGTAACAAAGCCAATATGTTAAGCCAGGTTTCTGCTAGATCAGCTACTGGTAATCACTAGCACATAGAAAGTTCCTAAGTAAAATAAAAAACTAAAATAAAGAATATGGATGATAAATTTGTAGAAATGGAGGCAAAAATTACTAGGTACTAGTATAATAGAAGCACCAAAGTGAATCTTAATGTAAAGTTAATGTAGGATTGAATGAAAAAAATTTAAAAAACTTTAAAAACCCTATGAAAACTACAGATCAAAAGATGTCAGTCTCTGAAACATTACCTAAGGAGGAACTACGTGGCCAGAACATCATGTAGCCAGAAGGGTATCAGTGAAACCTGAAGGAAGGATCCAAAAAAAAAGAAGCAAAGAAACTTCAGAACTTCATTCAGTTATTACTTAAACTGTGGGTCATGATAAAGCTATCAATCAGAGACACAGGAAGAAAATACAGATAGAGAAAAAACTATGAGTATTCCATGATGAAGGGACCAAACCAAACCAGCTTCACCAAAAAAAATCCCCAGAGGTTCTTACAAATGCTAAGGTCCAGCAGAAGATGATGACTTAGAAAGATCCCCTGAGATAAAGCAGAAGTACAGAGCTTCGTGTCAATGAAAAAGAGCATGTAAATCTTGGAAATTGCTTACACTGAATCAAACAGGGATTGAGCAATAAAACTTCCCTTTACAGGCTTAGTCATATAATAAGAGACCTCAGCAGATCTTGCTAGCTCAGATTTATTATTATTTGGTCTAAGAAAATATTGGTGCTGTCTCTCTTTACATTTCTATCAATCAAAGGAAAAAAATTATTAGTTACTTGTAAAATATTTCCTATGGAGATCACGATGTTGATTTAGCCAAGTCCCAATACATTTACAATACAAGGGCAATGAAGAAGTCTGCTGTCTAATAATAAAGTTGTCTAATAAGGTTGCCTTATTCCAGAAGACCTATACTACAACTCCTGTTAGTTGTATTATTTGCATGAAACTAGGCTGCTGAATAAGAAGATAAGTCGAATGATGGT
>NW_010428949.1:0-13649 GCF_000710305.1 Buceros rhinoceros silvestris | reverse complement strand
AAAAAAAAAAAAGGGGGGGGGGGAAGTAAATAGAAAGGATGAAGGAAGCAAGGAAAAGGAAAGTAATAAAGTGGACAGTGCATTAAACAGAAGATAGCAAGTCTGACTCATAAAAGAAATGGAGGCCACAGTAAAAAGACATGGGTCAGACACACAGAAAGAGAAGGAGAAAGGAGGGTTATAAAAATAAAAGGAGAGAAGGTAAGACAAAAAGGGCTCAGGAGACAGGCATACAGGACGTTGGCTTAAAATAAAATTAAATAAAAAAACAGAAACAGAAACAAAACAATGCAAAATAACAAAAAGCCCTACAAATAGCAACAGCTCTACATTCCTCAAAAAAAAAATTTCTCTAAAAACCAGAGCCAGAAAGTCAGTTAAATTAATTTCATTGGCTAACAAAGCTTCATTCAATGTTGACAGCTTAGGGCTCAGTCCTGTCTCTGTCAAGCAGTGGGACTTTTCGCCAGAATTCAGCTCCCATGGGATTAAGGCTGAGCTGAAGCAATGCCTGAATGATTTTCCACACTTAAACACCTGAGACACTACATACTGTAGCAAAAGCTCTGGATTTTTTAGGATGACTAGTCTTTAGGATGACTAGGTAAGAGAATTAAGAGGTAGAAAACCCATCATGATGTTACACGTAGCAGCTCACACTACTGCCACCATGTATATGAAATTATGTATCTCTAATTAAACTGAATTATCAAACAATTTTCTATGTTATAAAGGTCTAATTCTTCTATCAGCTGACAATGACTAATTTATCAGAAAATTCCTTTGCTAATTGCTTTAACAGCCCATAATTTTTTTCTGATAAATTAAGTCAGTGATATCAGTGAATATTCTGTAGGCTTTGCAGAGAGAGATGGTAAGAAAGAAGCTTTGGGTTCCACTTTCCACCAGTGAATATTGCACCATTACAACAAAACAACCATTGCAGTCGAGAGAAAGCAGCAGAAGAGACCCTTGAAAAGAGTTTCTCAAATCGCTTATTAGAATATAATGAATATTAACAGTCGACAGTACAAATTCTCTTGAGAAGTGAGTATTGCTGGGTTTTGGATCCCTTCTTCTAGACCGTTAAGGTTGCTAGGGAATTTCACAGTTAATGGTGTATTTCCATATGAATGTTTGAAGAAGGGGGAAGGGTTTGCTAAACCAAATCTTAAGCACGGCTTTCTTTGTGCTTTGAAGAGAAAAATCTGGCATTCTTGTAAAGCTGAAATAAGACACTTCCAAACTTAACTCTACATTATCAAAGATTTTTAGAAGCAATTTTAACACAGAAAATGTTTAAAGAGGCTTTGTGAGGAAGAAATTGCTTCTCTTACTGTGGTCAGTAGCAATGCACCAGTCTTGCCATTATATACACTCTAAGGGCAGCAAGCAGTCTACAACCCAGAGCAGCTTTGTTTTGCTTTAATAGATAAAAGCAACAAGGTTTTTTTGTTTTAAACAGATTGTACACCCATTTTTCATAGACCACTTAAAAAGCACATTGCTATAGGCATCCCAGTGACAAATACACTAAGGCACCAGCAAGTGACAACACACTTTGTACTCCTTGACATGGATGAAAGAATTCAATACAAGTTTTCTTTTTTTCTATCTGGAAAGAGAAATGTCTGAGGAGAATATTTTTTAGCCCCTCTTCCTGAAAATGAAGCTTAAGTGATGCTCAGTCTGCACCTTCATCTGTTTCTTCTCCCTTCACTAACTTTAGGTGACATTGGTCAAGAGTAACCAATACTGACAGAGGGCAAAAGCCCTTTAATTTCATGAAAATAAGTGGCTGAATAAAAGAGAAAAATAATAAACATCCCATGGCTTGAATGGTAGATACTCAACCCTGTGTCAGAAAATCCATGGAGCAATTACCGCTGAAGGAGAACCTGCAGAGAATAAGGTGAGGTTGGCTCCACCCTCACATCACCACCATTTATCTGATTATTTTCCCCATCCTTCAGTATTCAAAACATTCCAACTTAGGCAACTCTTATTTACTGCAAGTATGTGGTAAATACAGACACGCTTTCACTGGCAGCTGCTGTGACAGCTGATCTTCACACTACAGTATTATCTTAATAAACTGTCTCTCAGCCCCAGGGTCTTTGTTCTCATATAAGTGACCTACAGTTGGTCACCCTGGATCTTATACAAAGTGTGGTAAGCACAGAGGTTATATGAGTTAATTGCATAGTGACTGCAAAAATAGTGTGCTTTCTTCCTTTCAGCAATGTGGTCCTTCTCTGTTGAAAACAATTGGACTGACACTGTAATTCAAGCTAATGACAGAACTATATATCTGGATAACTCTATCATTAGTTAATGTTACCACCACACAAGCTTGTCTGTATGATATTTGACAATGAAACTCAAGTCAAACAGCCTCCTCCAGAATGAAGGCAACATTGGATTAATTAGGTAGCTTGCTACACATTTAGAAAATGAAGATGAATATCCCTTTTATAACCATATTAAAATCCTACAGAATAAAAAACAGATTGTAATCTGTTACTGTAGTGTAATTAATGAATATCTCTTGAATTACTCAAAAATTAAATCACCGGAGATCAGAATCTGGTCCCATACATCTTAAAAGAACATTTGACTCGTTACTCATGTAAAAAGAATGCAATCTCCATCAACACAAGCGATACATTCCATAATGCACAGGAACCAATTTGCTTCCTAGCAGAGTTCAAAATTCTCTGCCCACAGAACTTGTATTCTGGTACTTCTAACATATTATGTTATTTTTATCGGTCTACATGCTACATTTGCTATGGAGTGAACATTTGGAGAAAAGCAGAAACGGGGCTCCATTACTCAGTCTTTTCCGCACACGTTTCCCAGAACTCGGGCAACTTTCTTCCTCTGACTGAAGACAGCCACTGTTTGAAATACTGTAAGAAGTCCATAAAGTTTTTACTAGCTAAAACACAAACCACAGACCACCAAATTAATTTTATATCGTGATTATTCCTCCAACATGGTCCAAAATTGAAAGCACGCAACTCTAAATAAAATACACAAAAATGTTGTAGCTGAGTCACAATTTTCTAAACAGTCTGGTCTACCATTCTTTCAGTCTGTTTTCAGCTGAGCTTTAGCAACTTGGGATATATCTACATAAGCTTTTTGAAGATAGATTAATTTTCTCTCTACCTATGCTTTATGATGTTTTTGCATGAGCAGGGCCAAATCTCAAGTTGTGTTAGCAAGGGATCATGCGTAGAAAAGTGAATTTGCCAAAATGTTTCAAGCCTAACAGTGCAACATGGCAAAAGTGCTCCACATTGAGCTAGGCAGGGAAGAAAATATTTTCAAGCCTGAAACATCCATGTTCAACTGCCAGTATCTCCTATAACTTCACTGCTTCATATTCCACTGTTTTGACACAAAAGGGATAACAGACGATATCTGAATTTCAGTTTAAGTTATGAAACCACATTCCTGATTGTCCCAGTTCCTTTTATCCCCCTCACTGTAAGTCTTGGTGAGAATCACAAACAAACAGAGCTGGAAACAACTATGCAACAGCATCAGTTGCATCCTCTGAGGACAACAGAGTTATAATTACCATGCTTTCGAAGACTTCAACTAGTAAAGGCCCCACCGAGTTCACACAATTCATTCCATGACATTCCTCTGCATCCTTACCACCATAAAATTTTCCTAAACTTGTTATTTCTTGCAACTTACTCAGCCTACTACTTTTACTTTACTCATTGTGGGCATTGCAGATTTTATTTCCTCATATGTCAGACATCTTCCTGTTCTCCACCTTCATCTAAGGCATTAACCCTGTCATTCAGTTTCTACAGCTGCTGAGGCCTCCTTCAATATTTTTCTCAAGTATTTGGTGTTATTTGCAAGTTAGAGGAAGAAAGTTTCCACCTGAACTGAAACTTCATCAGGCGGTAGCTGGTCAAAATCCTTCTGAAACCATCATTAGTTGACTTCCTGCGATTGCCAGTTCTCTGGGGAGTATCTCACTGTATAGAATTTTTTTTTTATTTTACAAAAGTCATGTTCAATTTCAGTTTAAATAAACTTGCATTATCAAGGACAACAGTATAGGGGCAAAAATAAAGATAAGATCTTCCTCGGATGATGTCCATGAGTAACTGAAGGAAGGGAGCATACTCTGTTTTCCAGTCAACTTCTAATTACACAGATGGTTCTTTCTCGCTGAGATGAACTCAGCATCAGGACAAACCTACTTCAGAAGTTCTCGTTTCAATTTGTTTCTGCCACTACTACGCTTGCTCCTCAGGCACTTACAGAACACCTCCTTGTTGTACAGTCATCCCGTGGCATCCCTTAGAGACATGGCTAAGAGCGTTACAAAGGTCTGCACTTTTCTTTGCACAGATGCTTATAGCCACTCTCTGAACACTTACCATATTCACTGAACCACCTTGCACTAACAGAAGTGCTGTTTATTTTAGGTTGGGATTTTTAGTTCTGCATTTCCCTTTTCCTCCATCCATTTAACAGTGAACTACTGAATTTAAATGTCTTTAAAAGGGCAGTATGGAGAGGTTTACATCTCACCATACATTGCTCATTTTGTGTTATGCTGACTGCAGTGTTAGCACGAAAAGAAGTTTCTCAACAAGTCTGAAGTCTTCATTTTCCTCATGTTTAAGATAGGAGTGGCTATTGCTCTTTGACCTCCCAGATAACAAAGACAAACTGATTTCTCTAGAACGAAATGACATTCAAGAGCCACTGAAACGATTCGAACAGTGACTTCAGTGATCATCACACCCATATTTGAATGATGACAGGGTTGTCAAAGTGTCTCATCTCCAGGATTATCAAATTCAATCTTCTGCTTTCAGCTCAATATTCAATTTCATCTGGCAGCCCTTCTGACATTGCAGAACCAAAAGAAATGGATTTTCTGTAGGATTTCAAAATGACCACTAGTCTCTTCCGTCTAGCTACTCGTGCAACATTTATACTTTAGGTAAGAAGAATTGTTTGATTACAGTGGGCTGACTGACTCTCTTCACACGACTCCCTATATTCTTGGGCAAGATGAGCCAGAAAATTATTACTTTTACCATTTCTATTTTATTTGTAGTATATAGTAACGAACAGATTCAACTTTGTTATTATGGAAAAGGGAAACCTAGGTGGAAGACTGGCAAGCTGGCCTTATATAAAGCTGCCCTGTCACAAGTGCTGCCTACTTCCAGATTTGAACAAATGAAGCCTGCTCTGACCGCGCAGTTCTCCATTCTCTTCCTTCTCATCTCAATCCATGGAGAGCGGATTACATTAAGCAGCTACTCTGTTCTTTCATTATCAGTGAGCCTTCTCCCTTCCTTTCCCCAGAGACTTCATGCAGTTATATAATCTCCCTTAATATTTTCCAAGAAACTGAAAAAGAAATTCCAATTTTTTAGCCTTTCTCATTTAGCCTTTCTCATTTCTCAGCCTTTCTTAAAAAACAGTAATAGTTTCCTTCCCAGCCACCTTCTATTTTGCAAAGAAAACAATATAAACTACACATTACATATGTTCCGCAAAATGATACGGAAGTTAAACAAAGACATCATAAAAAAAAAAAAGCAAAACCCAACTAGTAGATTGGCAAGTACATTGAGGCTTTCACCTGAAGTCTATCAGCTCAAGTTTAGCCAGGTCCCCCTAGGAATTAGAAACCCGTGCTTTCTCACAGGCTGTTGAGGAAATAAAATGGTAATGGCTATCTGGTTCACACAAAATGGGAGATTACATGGCAGAAAAAGAGTCATCAGCATGAACAGTATTTCTTCTTACTTTTAAGATATGAATAACCTTGAACCAAAAAACTGGCCAAGGGTGCCTTCATTTGCTAATATGAAATTTACCTAAGAGATGCTCATTTTAGGCCAGCTAACGGAAAAGCAACATACAGAAGATTCTAAATCAAACGTACTTCCCAGGACCTTTAAGTCTTCAGCTTCCACATTTAACAGCCTGCCACCAACACCTCCATTTATGCTCTGCATGAAGATGGAGGAACTCAGATATGCATGTGCAGTGGAGGCATGAGGACACATGAACAGACCACCCATTTACAGCTGGTAAATCCACTCAGACTGCTTGTTCATATCCAGGTGCCCATCATCCTTATCTGCCAGCAGAGGATCATAAACACACACTTTTTTGATGCAAACTACCCTGCGCTGTGATCTCAGAAGATTTAATTGCTAAGCAAGGGTCACACCTCTGAGGAAAACTCTCAGTAAACTATGTGGATCATTTATTGAGTAAATGCAACTCTTTCTTCTGTGTCAGTATTGAAGTAATACCACATACACTGTAAGTCATCAGAAGAGATCAATCCATGGACCTTTGCACCAAAATACAGGCCTCTACCACTGCAGACTGAGAAGGAACTGCTTCACTTGGTAGAAAATAGCAAGCTCTTATTCTATATGCAGAGAAACCACTGAATTAGGATCTAACACAATTTCACAGAATGTCAGACCAGCAAAATATTAGGAAGCAATCTGCTACTTTCAGATGAAACAAACTTGTCACCGCTGAAACACTTTTTACAAGGGCACAAGCACCAATGCCTATTCTGAGAGCATGCTCGCATTCTGGTTATTGCATTCCACCTCCCTAAACTTACGCCATGCCTTTATCAGCTATTTCTATTTAATTTCTTCCTTACTTCCCTGACAAAATGCTTCCTAACAGGTATGAGTAAGTCTAAACAGAGTTGTAAAAAATACTGTTAAAACCTCACTCTACCCCACGCAGAGCTGTTATGGCCTGAAGCATTTTTTCAGTGTGTAGGACATACACCACTTTAAAATCTACCTGTCATATCAAAAAAGCCAACCTGTCATACCAAAATAGTTCTACGCTATCCACTCTGGCCATAGAGGAACTGTATCTTATCATGTATTGATGAATCTATTATATCAAACCCCACACTGTGTTAAAATACCTGTATAAAAATGTTTTAAAGCCTCATTCAACTTAAATAAAGATTTAACTAAAAATAAAGATTTACAGAAACAAATTGTAATTAGTATTGTTGCTGACCTATTGTCTCCCTGCAAAAGTCACAGAATAATAATCTTAACTTACACAGCATTTTTCAGTCTAAAGGATTCCGTGCAACAAGTCTGATCTTACCCATACTTACACAGAAGAGAGTTATTAACAAGTAATTACAAGTAATCTTAAGTAAACCAATCTACCCAATTTCATTACCAGCAACCACCAAGCCTGATACAACTTCTACCTTAACCATCCACTAACAAATTACCCAGCCATCAAAAAACCTGTCGCTCATATCAGGAATGCATTGGCAACAACTTCAGTCTTATTCCTTATGATCTGCTAAAAAAATTTTAAAAAACCAGGAAAAAAAAAAAAAACCACCATGACTTTCTCAAGCTTCATTTAACCTCTTCTCAGACCTCTATCACCAACACTATCAACTAAACCCCAGAGATGAAGAACACCAGCAAGGGCTGAACCCAGCTTACCTGTCAGAGGATTTTTTTCTAAGCAATCAGCTGGTGTGTATTGGGAGTGTACTGGTTTTTAATAGATGAGTTAGTCTTTTTCTGTCTTGTTTTGCACACAGAGGATGTACACTTGGCTTCCATGACTTGAGAACACTCCTTCCTTGAACCATTAAATACTTAAACCAAAGGGCAGTCTCACCAACCAGCTCTACCCCAAATCAGCTTTCCCTTGCATGTGGTACTCCTGCAAGATCGCTGTTTTAATCACCATCACACGAGGAACGGTATTCTGAATCACTTGCTTCTACCTTATGGTTACCAAAATAGGACTTGTTTAAACAGTTGGCTGTCAGGTATCCACAAAGCATCCACCTCCTCCTCTGCAACTGGCATGGTTGTTGGAAAACATTCCCCCATGATATCAGTCTGCACAACAAATTTTTTTTCTGAATACTGGCTTTGGGTAAGATTAATTGCAAGAAATCAGTGTAATAACATCATTTCAGGCAAGGGTTCCTTAAGGAAATTGCCATTACACCTTGAACCTGCATATTCCCTAGCTAAGTCTTCTCCCAGTCTACATGGATGGGGAAGACATTTAGAGCAATGCACCCTTGGAAAGATCATCCATATGTTTCTCCTTCGCTCTTAAGCCTCTTTCAGAAGACAAGCCACCTATGGCAGCATCAGGACTTGCATGGCGCACAAACTAACCAGATCACAGGAGACAGTTGTTAGAAGATCACGGCATCATGATGGGGGACAGAAAGGAGTAGTACCCATCATTGTTACCTGATGGCAGTGAGCTTCCTTATATGATCAAACAAAAAGCTGCAGAAACTGTCAACAAATAAGAAACTGTCCCCACCCCAGATGCACATTGTTTTCAAAAGGGAAAACAAACAAATTAATAAACCAGAGTTGTTCACTTAAAAAAATCTGCTGTAGCTGATTCTTGCACATCCTCTATCCCAGTACTGACTCAACCTGAGCCCATACGATGACCCTGTTCTGAGTCAAGCATTTATAAAAGGTAAAACTCAACTGCCTTGACACTGGAAACCACTTGACCAAAGTACAAACCTCCTGGTTTGAGAAAAAAATCAAGTCTAGAATGGTTGGCCCAATATCTAACCTAATTTCTCCCGCAACCTTCAGCTGAAACTAGAACAAAACAGAGACATGAAAAAGAACCGCTAGATCTTGTACTCTATCTCCTTGAAAACATAGAATTACCTCCTCCACTACATTTGCTAATGACCTGCCTACTCTTATTTTAAACATCTGAAGAGGCGTGGGGGACTCTCACTACATCTGGACCAATATAGCCTCCAATACATTTTTCTGTCGTTAAGTTTTTGCCCAGAATTCATTGTAGTTTTTTATTTCCTTGATTTCTTCATTTAGTCCTAGGTATTGGCTCACATAATGCACCAAAAAAAATCAGATTCCTTATTCCTTTGACTACAATACATTTCAAATATCTACATGTAGTTAACCTATGTTGCCATATTCAGCCTAGAGATATGTCTATTTTTGAGTATTTCCCCTCAAGCTAGTTTCTCCAGACCCCCAAGTATTTTGTTGTTCTTATCTGAGCTTCGGTTAAACTGTCAATACCTTCCTGTTATACTGTATTTAGAGTTTTCATACATGTTCCGGCAGGTTCTTACAAAAAGAGAATTCCACCTCTTGGTTCATGGACATTACACCTTTTTCTTGCCAGCTTAAGCAGAAACCATGCTTTTCTGTAACCATATCTCATGCATATGAGTCTACAGACTCACGTATTACTTTCTGCTGGGTCTTAATCCTAGATTCCTTCCAGCATCACTATGACTCATCGGTAAGTTCCAAATTTGATATCCACTGCCCTGTGAACTTGCCCTTTCCCAAAATTTGTTCCCTTCACTCGACTATCCTGTGGGAATTCTCCTGAAGTTCTGTTTATGCCAAAGTAAAGACATTCGTTTCAAAGGTTTTAGGTTTTGCTCAAGACCTCTATTTGACAAAGCATTTTATTAGATGCCTAACTTTAACCACATGCTTAAAGCCAGTTGATCTGGGCAAACAGAGATGAGCTTAAGCATACATTTAAAAAGTTAGGCATGCAAGTCAGTGCTTTGCTGAACCAAATCCTTAGTTTTTGAGATCACTTGGATGGTTTATTTATATTTGGCAAGAATTGACAGCTCAATGCTTTTATGTTACAGGATTTAAAAATAAAGCTTCAAGAAAGTCCAAAACTGACATCATGCTTTTGTTTCTCTCTTAAAATAAAAGGAAAGAAATACCTAAGTAAATACGCAACAGTACAGAAATCATGAAGCATATAGGATCTAAGCATGCAGTAAGTAACTTCATATTCTTGTTAGGGCAGCACCCTCTTTTAAAAAAAAAAAAAAAAAAAAAAAAAAAAAAAAAAAAAAAAAAGAAGCCCTGAGAACAATTTGAAAAAGCACGTGTATCTCAGTAAGATATTCAGTAGGCTCCCCAGTAGCTCATTAGCCATGACCATCATTGCTTAGTTAAATGGAGAGAACAGAGCTGTCCAGTTCTTAATTCCTATCTATCAAATGCCTTCAAATGCAATGGACTGAACTCGCTGTTCCATGAAAGATGAATTTTTAGTGGGGAGAAGGGGGAAGAACGTACGACTCTTTGGGTTTGGACATGGGTTGACTTTCTATGCCAACCCACATGACAGCAGATGTAATTTTACATTCATCACCAGCAACAAATGCAGTTGGCATAACAGGAATTCGTGGAAAGTATTTAAAATCACTTCCAAATGTCTTCCATTGTTTACATGCAGTATATTTCAGGACCTTTCTCTCCCCCTTGTTTTTTGTTTGTATTTTTGCTTTCTTTGCCTTCGCTCATTCTGCTGCCTCATAAACACAGGCAGAGGCTAAGTGGGGACTGCAATTATGCAACCATACCAAGCTTAATCTGTGGACTACCTAATTGTGAGATTCAAGGTTTGGGAGGAGTGCCATCTGAGAAAGAGATAGAGAAGAAAAATTGGAAAATGACTACTTCCTCTCAATCCATAAAGCCTTCCAAAATTCAATTAACACGTTCTAAACTAAACCATCCACACATGCCATGGCACTAAAATGCGTGATTTCAAATATAGACGAGAAAGTGGCTGCTCATTGATATTTATCAGAATTATAATATCCTCTGACCATTCCACTTCCACCTTTTTTTATTGAAGTGGCATCTGTTATGACACTTTTGTACCTCAGTACTTGAGATGAACGAGAAAAATACCTATAGGCAATACAAATTGTACACAACTGCATATTGGATCTGTTAGATAATGCTGTGAACCCCAAAGTCACTCAGAGAACAGTGTTCCCACGCCTAGCACAAATACTGTTGTTTAATAATGCATACATGATTAAGTTCACTGTCTTCCCCTCAGCGAATTTTTCTTGTGATTTCACAGTTTCCCAGATGGAAATAATACCTTCACTTTCACAGCTTCACTGGTGCAACCACTAGGAAAACTACCACCATTTTTATTTACAGTGTAAATACAGTTACTTACAGCTGTAAATACCACTGGATAGCGAAGACTCGTAGGTAAAACTCTGTGAACAACTTTTGCCTCTTTCTCCTATAAAGGAAGGAAAGGTGATAAAGAGACAAAAGCACAGAAACTCCTCTGCCGCATTGTACACAAAACTACTCATCTGTGCCTACTCACCTCCTTTCTCTACTGCAGTTCAACATCTCCAGCAGCCTTCCAAGCACTCACACCTCCTGGAAGGCTGAATCCCGACAGGCAGTAAGCACCGGTACCTGGTTAGATCGACAGCTTGCACTAACGGAGTTTTTCAGATAGATGGCAGTGCTCAAAGTGCATCCGAGATTGGTCCAGTGTCGAGATGCCATGTCAGTGCTCAGATTCTTTAGCTACGGGCATTACCACATTATCAAAAGCACTTTTAGAAAGATCATGGCTTAGGACCCGATCCTGCTGCACTGTGTGATATCTCTAGCTCTTTTGAAGGAGTCAACTGGGTGCCAAGAACGCAAACATGGCAAAGCAGCACTAAGAATTTTACTTCCCATTCCTGTGAGCTGCAAAGGATTTTTCTTTCAATACATTCTAACAAATGTAGTTTTAAAACACAAAGCTAAAGAATGACTAATGAGACACAGTCCAAAAAGATACTGCATACGAGACACAGGAGATGATAAATCTGATTTTCAAGGGTTTGTAATAGCATAGACAAAATAGCCCAGCAATAAGAACAGGGTATTTCAAATCACTCTTATTGGCAAAAATTCTACAGATAGTATTTAATTTTGTGCCCTCTTCATTCTAACAGACATTGTAATTAAGCTAGGAGAGCAGAGTGAAATTTTAACCATTTAACTGCATTTACCCCAGCAAAACCCTTTCTCACAAAAGGGAAAATATTAACAAAGCAGGCGAAACAAAGAGGAGCAAATCTCTCTGTGCAATTAGTAGTTCTGTACCTACTACTTTGGGGTTTCGACATATATAGCTATCACAATGTGGAAGCATCCACCACCGTTTTGTTTTCTGTTCACAGTAGGGGGTTGCTAGGAAACAAAATACTATTGTCTGATTTCATGATCTATTGCCTGCTTTGCCTGGCAATTGAGTCTTCTATTACTGAATTATTTTATATTTTACAATGAGATTAAGACTAGCATTAAAACACATGCACACGGATAGAAACAATAAAAAATGCCTCAAAATTCAAGGGAAAGAATGTACATATTCCAGGTCAAGGAAGGCAAACTGTCCTGGGGAAAAATGAACTTAAGCGGTCTGGTGATATTTATATATGCACGCAATCACACGTGTATCAGTGTTCCTCGACTGTATCTATAGTTTTGCCGACTTGTCAAAGACACTCGTGCTTCAGAGGATACAAAACGTTCTCTTACTACTTGAGAGCTACTGTACACTGCAAGTTCTGTAAATACCACATGCTGCAGAACACCTGGTACAGGCGAGCACACACACCAGAGTCAGTTTTGTTCTTGGAATACAGCTCACGTTGTTTCAGTGCCTTAGTTTCTTTGTGTAATCAAAATTTTTTTGCACATTTGGCCAGATTTAAGATTCAGATACGATTCCCTACTCTCCTCCTCCCCATCCCACCCCCCTCTTTGGTTGTAACATAAATAAATAAATAAACCAATACATAGATAGATAGACAGAAGCATTAGGAAAAAAGATCCAAAACTGAAAGCTACAACAGCAAATTTCACATATTTTTACTGTGGCAAGTCTTTGTAAAGTGAGAGATTAAAAGATTATTAAAACCAGACAAATAGGGGTGACTATCAAGGCATCCCCATGACACTACAGGAGTCCTCAACAGCAAAAACCAATCATATTTAAAAGCTGAGAGACAGATGAAGAGTTCGGCATAAAGCCATAGAGAAAAGGGTTTTAAATAAAACCTGCAGAGTAGTTATTTCTCTTTTATGCATATCTACACTTTCACACCAAGCACAACATGCACTATTTCAAAGTCCTTTCAACTTATTTATCAACGTCTATGCATTTTATCACTCTATTTTAAATATGAGAGAAAAAGAATGAGGTTCACTGCAGAAGACATCAAAGCTTTTGACACATTATAAAAAACAAAATAAAGTAATAACACGCAACATAGAAAACATGCAGTTCACAGGAAGGATCTGAGAGCTTCTTGTCTCTCCTGCCAAGAGATGGATTTATTCAGTCTCTAACCTCCCTTTCAAAAACCAGGAGCCCTCACCAAAACCCCAGTTAGAATTAAAGAACAAAAAAGCAAAATGTATTTCCACCCCAGACAACAGCAAGTTACTGCTAGCAATGAGATCAAAGCAACGAGAGATGGACACGACCCACAAGCCAATCCCACTCCTCGCCAGGGTAGGATACGGCTCTTCCCCAGCTGGTTACCCGCTACAACAACACTGCTAGTTACAAAACAGTGCCCAGCGGTTCCCCTGTCCCTCACCGGTCGCACACCGAGATTCTGTCATCTACAGCTTCGTTGAAACCTGTTTTAAAGCACTCACTCAAGGAAGGGAGAGAAAGAGGAGAGAGGGATGGGACAGTCACCTCCTAAGCTGCCACCAAAAACTGTTCTGCAAACTGCTGGGGTGCTGCCGGCG
>NW_010428948.1:15233-16742 GCF_000710305.1 Buceros rhinoceros silvestris | reverse complement strand
CCTTTGCCAGCACAGAGTGGTGTGGGCTGCTCCCCAGCTCCGCGGGGGTCCCTGGGCTGGGTCCGGCTGTGTTTTGCCCTTCACTGGAGGATGCCAGGGGCTGGGTCTGAGCTCAGCCTGGGAGCTGAGATCTCCCTTCTCCCTGGAAAGAACAAGTGGTGATACTTGTGTGGAAGCTCCTGGGCACACCTGGGGAAGGAGGGGAAGTGAATGGGGAAGAAAGCAAAATCAAAGACTGTGGTTTTGTGTCTGAGCAATGCTTTCACTTGTGGATCAAGTTTTTGGTACTTTCCTGGGGGTCTGGCTCAATAATCTCCAAGTTTCAGAGCACAGTATCTGGGAGCTCTGCTCTGCCACTTGTGCTGGGGAGGGAGAGAGCATGAGTTGTGGCCCTGATCCATGTGCCCACAGCCCTGCCCTGAGAGAACTGAGCCTGCACCAGCTGCCATGGCTGTGACTGTGCTGCCCAGCGCAGTGAGCCAGGCCGGGGTCCCTGGGGAAGGTACCTGGCTGTCTTTCTGCTTTGCCTCCATCACTATCAGCTCTTCCTCAGAACCCCCAGCCCCATGCTGAGGCTGGTCATGCTGACCTGCCCCAGCTCCCCGCAAGCACCGCGGTCCCCAGCACATGTCAGCAAGCAGATGCTCCTCCAGATGCCACCCACCTACCAGGGCGTCAGCCCCCTACACAGCCCAGTGTCCTCCTGGCAGGAGAGGAGGTTGCAGCCACAAAAAGGGCAGTGCCCACCAGAGAGAGGAAAGGCTGTGCCGGCAAGCTCGAGCATCGCCCTTGCTTTCCCTTTCCTGTGTCCCCAACTTGCTGGGTGCCTCCTGTGTGGTGACTGGGACCAGGGTCCTACCATGGGCTGGCGGTTCATCGTAACCTGCTCCTTAGCCCCTCTCCCCCTTCCACCCCAGAGTGATGCCTGTCTTCCTTGTCCTTTCCAGCACGGAGTTTCTGAGGCAGGTCTGGGGTGATGCAGGTTCTGACAGAACAGGGTGATGATGCTCTGCCCCTCCAACCCTGTTCTCCAACTCACTGCTCCAGCGGTTTCCTTGGAGCATCCCCTGTTTCAGGGGATGAGCTACCCAGCCCGGGCTCCTCCAAGCTCAGAGCCCCAGAGTCCTTCTGGAGCAAGTTTGGTGGCTGTGCCGTGGTACAGGCGAAGGCTGGAGGAACAGGAGGAGAGCAGAAGGAAGGGCTGGAGCAGTGGTCTGGGATGGGGTAGGGCGTCTGTGCAGCCAGGAGCTGCTCTGTTTCGTTCCTTGGCTTTGCACAACTGAATAGGGTTTTGTTGTTGTTGTTATCATGAAAATGCAACCCAACCCCCGCAGCTTTTCTGAAGTGAAAAGTGGTGTTTCCCCTTCCAGAGGCCACTTTGGAAACAGAGGGGTGGCTGCTCACCTGTTTTAGCACAAATGTTAGAGGCTGCATCCAGCAGCGCTGTGTGGCAGCGGCAATGCTCAGTGCCACCGCGGCCCTGCCCGCTGGCAGCTGCCCCGCCCAGAC
>NW_010428948.1:14028-15196 GCF_000710305.1 Buceros rhinoceros silvestris | reverse complement strand
GCATCAGGCAGCGCTGTGTGGCAGCGGCAATGCTCAGTGCCACCGCGGCCCTGCCCGCTGGCAGCTGCCCAGCTCAGTCCTGGGAGGCTGGTGGCTCACACGGCAACAGGACATTAATACTGAGCTGAGTTTTATGGCCTTTCATCTCAGCACTTGATAAAACATGACAGCAGTTTATGCGTCCAAGGCCTGGGGAGTGTCCATCTGCTCTTTGGTGACTCTTTCTTGACTTGTGATGAAAGGATGAGTTAGGGCTGTGCTTCGAGGCAACCTTGGAAGATGGGTGTGCGAGCTGAGCAGCCCAGTCACCCATACTCTAATCTTTTCCTCGTGGCATTTGCTGTGATAGGAGATGGGATTTGCCAAGCGCTCGAGGGATGTTTTCGCTGTGTTTTCTCCTGACAGGCTCAAAGGACTTCCCTGCGCTTTCATCTCACCTCTAGTTGGCATCTCCCTGCATATCTGTGGTCGCCACGGCTGGCACGGCTCGCTCGGGCGGGGCAAGGGAAAAAGGGATTTTCCTGGCCTCAAAACCTGCCCCTCTCTGTGGAAAGGACGCAGCATTTGCCAGCACTTGTCAACCCCAGAGCCGGCCCTGGGGCTCGGCTGGGGGTACCCCCCAAGGCAAACCTGCGAAGAAGCGGAGCTGGGTTGGTCGGTGTTGCAGAGAGCTCTGTTCAGGAGGAGAGCGCAGGGATTCCCTTGGTCAGCTGAGACCTGTGACCCGTATTGGCTACCAGGTCCTGACGATCAGCAGAGCTTCCCGCGGTGTCCCTGCAGCGGTGCTGCCCTGAGGTTTCCGTGTTTCTGCTGTGGGTGATTAACTCCTGTGTGATAAATCCCTCTGATGAGGTAAACGAGACACCAGAGTCTTGTCCTGTGTTACCTGCGTACCCAGCGACTGTCAAGGAGAACGAAGTGCAGACACGAGGGACACACCTCCGGGGGTCGGTGCTGTGCTGGTCCAAGCCCCGATGGGGTGTAACAATTTCTGCAAGGGCTCAGCTTCACCCCTTCCATGTATTCCCCCTGGCTTCAGCGGCCAAGGCAGCGTGGCCCAATGCTGCTGATGCCAGAGCGGGTTTCCCAGGGGTTTCCCTGGGCCATTGCTTGCTGTAAGTCACCGAGCAGCCAGTCCAGCTGCTGGATGCTGCCTGTCCTGCGAACA
>NW_010428948.1:12163-13932 GCF_000710305.1 Buceros rhinoceros silvestris | reverse complement strand
TCACTGCACACAACAACTGCCCCCATTTTTCTTCCCTGTTTTAAGTGGTTTTCACATTCTCTTCATTTTTATTTTTTTAGGATCCTTACACAGCAAGCAGCTGTTAGACAATCCATTTGCGTCTTATATTTCACACTGGCATCTTCCAGAAAAGGGACACTTCAAAATCACCTTTACACCTTATCTTTTGCCTTGACTGCTTGTACTTGCCCTGCTGGGTGCCACCCTCCAGTGGTGCCACCCTCCAGCAGAGCCACCCTCCGGCATGGCAGCCGCGGAGCTCGAGTTCCAGCATTGTCTCTTCTGTTTACCGTGTCCAAAAGCTGCTTCTGGATGGCACTGAGTTCCCTCAGCCATGTGTGGGTGCGGGGAGGACAGTTCATTCTGTTTAGGGTTTGGCCTCCGGATCCACGTGAGGGTCCTGCTGTCCCGGACGGGACAGAGGGGAGCTGCCAGGCTCAGTCAACAGCTCCAAAGCTCCAAGTCTGGCATTTCCCAAGGCCTCACCCTCTATTTATTGTTGGTTTGACCATCCTGGAAACTCTTAGTGCGATAGGAAATAGCTGGAGGGAGGGGTCTGTTTTGCTTTTGGGGAGAGATGCAGACAGTCGCTTTGTTTTCCTCCTCTTTTTCCTTAACCCGCCGGAGCCTGACCTGGTTGGTGCTCGCACGTGCGGAGCGGGTGGGCGCAGCCTGGGCGCTGGCTGCTGGCACCTATCCCGCTGTCCCCAAGCAGGGCACCCTGACTCTGGGGTGCAGGGGTGCTGTGGGGTGGCAGCTGCCCTGCCCTGGCATCGCCGCGGACTTTGAGCCGTTCACACATGCCCGAGCAGAGGATGAGCCACTCTTGGTTTTGCTTTTGTGCCCTGCCCTGCTGAGATCAGAGATCGCTCCCAGGCACCAGCGTCCCCTGGGCAGGCAGGGCAGTCCGCCCCGGCGGGGCTGAGCAGGGGCTCTGCCGGAGCTGCCCCGCTTGCCGCTGGGACCGTTTCCATCTCTCAGCTCTCCACAGCGTAGTGATCCATGTGTTTCAGGAGGAAGAGGATGGATGTGCTGCCACGGGCATGTGCCAGGCTGCTTCTCCTGTCCCTGCTCTGTGCCGCCGCTCTCTGCCAAAGGAGCAAATGTGAGTGCAGCCGTGGTAGGTCTGTCTGCGGTCTCCTCTCGGTGCTGCCCCAGGGGGGCTCTGTGCACCCCTGCTGGCCTCCAGGAATTCCAGTCCTCATGTGGATAAGACCTCTCCTCCTGTTTTCTATCTCCCCGTCATTTGGGGCCCCTCTCTTGCCACCCCACAGCTGGTTTGCAGCCAGCTTCCACTAATGACCCGGGCAAAACCTCCGCTGACTCCCCCAGCAGTGGGACCAGCCTTTCCCACAGCTCACTCACTCTTCTCCGTTCCTGACGCCCTGATCTCCCCTGGTAGATAACCGCTGTGTGCTGTCCCGGGCGAAGAGCTGCACCGAGTGCATCCGAGTGGATAAGGACTGCTCCTTCTGCACCGATGAGGTGAGTCCTTGCCGGGGAGCCTGGGGCTCCGCTTCCCAGCAGGAAAACAGGGGCTGATCAGAAAATGCCAGTGTGCCAGACCTGAAACTGTGTGTGAAGGACTGAGGGAGAGTCTTGCCCCACACATCCCAGTAACTCGCTGCCGGTGGCATTTCTCTGGTGCTAGGGGACATTGGCTCTTCTCTGTGAGACTCGTCCCCATCTCTCTGCCCCACTCCTGCTCCCAGATGCTCGTCGATGGGCTCAGCAGAGGACCCCTCCTG
>NW_010428948.1:7515-11997 GCF_000710305.1 Buceros rhinoceros silvestris | reverse complement strand
GACGCAGAGGGTTTTCTGCTCTCTGTGGTTGTAACGTGGTTCTCACCCTCCTCGGCAGAGCTTTGAGGAGCCTCGCTGCAACCTGCGGGAGAACCTGCTGCGGTACGGCTGCGGGGAGGCCAGCATCGTGTACACCAGGGGCGAGATGCGGACCCAGCAGGTGGGTGCTGGGAGACAGCCCTTGCTCGGCTTCTCCTGAGGGGCTCCACCATTCCCTGTATCCCTCACCTTTCTCTAGAGTCTTCAGCGGGAAAAACACAAAGTCCAGCCCCCTGTTTATGTGGGGTCTTCTCCAAAACAATGCTGTGCCTTTGCTAGCTGAGGAACTGGTTGACAGCCAGCCCTGGTCGCTTAGGGCTGGGGTGACTTTTCAGGCAAAAGAGATGTAAGCAAAATGCCAAGGTCTGGAGGAGGTGCCCAGCTGGGTACGCGTGGACGTGGGGGAGGCTGCCTCAGTCCCCAGCTGTACACGAGGGAAGGGAGCGTGATCATCCCCGCCTTTCCTCTTCCCATGCATCTCCCTGCTCCTTGCCTCCTCCTTGTTCCATCTGTGCAGGAGGTGGAGTCCATCCCCTTCACATCACTTTCTTCACAGAATTTTAGTATCAACACGTCCCTGCAGAGGACCCAGGTGTCCCCCCAGGGCATGTTCGTGCGGCTGCGAGCTGGGGAGGAGATGAGCTTCAACATGGATGTCTTCCAGCCCTTGGAGAGCCCTGTGGACCTCTACATCCTCATGGACTTCTCCTACTCTATGTCCGATGATCTGGACAACCTCAAAAGCATGGGCCAAAACCTGGGTGAGTGCAGAGCTGGGGGAAGAGGGGAGCCAGCTCCTGTGCAGATGAAGGCAGGCAGCTCGCTCCTGCCCCCGGCTGCAAGTTTTGTGCCAGCATCAGAGAAAGGGAAGCAACTGGCGAAGGGCTGAGAGGTGTCTGCTTTAATTAGAGATTCTGACTGTCGCTGCTTTGTGCAGCTTTGTGGGGCCGTCTCTCCTGGCCCTGCAGGATTGTCACCTGTGCTCTCTCCTTCCAGCCCAGCATGGGGACTGGGCCCTGCAGAGCTGGTCTGTGTGGTGGCTTTGGCATCTTGAACCTATGGGTGTGACGTGTGGTACTGCAGAAGCTGCGGTCTTGGAAAGGGGCTGCCAAAGGTGGTACAGGATTCCACCCCAGAAAAGACAAATCCCAGGCCCCAAAAGCTTAAAAGCTGACAGACAGTTTGGGAGTCTTCTCTAAGACCTGACCAGCAGAGAACATCCTCAGGAAAGGACTGGAGCAGTGACCTCACAGTCGTCTCTTTAACCGTGTCTCCTCCTCCCTCCCTTTCTCTCCTCCCAGCGGAGTTCCTGCAAGCCCTCACCTCCAATTACACCATTGGATTTGGCAAGTTTGTGGACAAAGTCTCATCCCCTCAGACAGACATGAGACCTGAGAAGTGAGTGAGGCCAACGGGTGCCTGGGATGGGAGCAGAGGGGAGGGCCGGCGCCTGCTGTTTCTCCGCGGCTTTCCTGTTCTTCGCTGACTGTGGTGCAACAGCCTCCGTCCATCTCTCTGCCGTTGTTGCAAAGGGCTCTCCTTGCTCCCAGACATCCCTTTGCTGCTGCCACCCACAAACCCTGCTCTCCCCTTCTAGGCTGCGTGAGCCCTGGAACAATGCCGACTCCCCCTTCTCCTTCAAGAACGTTATCCGCCTGACCAGCAACATCAACTACTTCAGCCAGGAGCTCCGGAAAGAGCGCATCTCCGGCAACCTGGATGCCCCCGAGGGCGGCTTTGATGCCATCCTGCAGACAGCTGTTTGCAAGGTGATGGTGGCCAGGGCTGCAGGAGCCCTGAGGGCAGGGGTCTGTTTTTAGTGAGCGGATCTTGATATGGGTGATGAGCAGGAGCAGCACGCTGGGCAGCTGGAGAGACAGCCAGGCAGCCCGGGTTGTCTGCTCATTCTCAGATGGTTCCTGCCCTCCCAGCCGCACCCTCCCGGTGCTGAGATGTTTTGCATTCACAATTTTTCCTAGGTCCTAGACCATCTGCATGAGTATCTCTGGTGTTTGATCCTCAGCACAGGAGCTGCTTGCTGGGCACTGCACAAACTCTTTGCTCTGTCTCCCCTCGTGTCCATGGTGGCGAAACTCTGCTCCGCTCCCTGGAAAAGAGCCCGCTCGGGCCATTTGGCTGAGGGATGAGCACGGCTCCAAACATCCAGAGAAGCGTAGGCTTGCCCCATATACGTATATGTGCCGGCACCGAGCTGCTGGGAGATGTCCGATACATTTGGGTGCAGATGGGGGAAGGGGAGACCTTCTGGTCTGGATCCCCGGGGCCACGTAGCTGGTTGTGTTTTCTGCCAAGTAGAGGTGGTGCCTCCTTGCTCCTTGGGTTTTCCAGGCCCTGCAAATGCTGTGCAGTGGTTTGGGGAGCACAGAGATAAAGGCTCCTTCTCCCCCTCCTTGGCTGTAGGATAAGATCGGCTGGAGGAAGGACAGCACTCACCTGCTCGTGTTTTCCACTGAATCTGCCTTTCACTATGAAGCCGACGGTGCAAATGTCCTGGCAGGGATCCTGGCAAGAAACGATGAGCAGTGTCACCTAGACACCCATGGCACCTACGTGTTTGACACCAAGCAGGACTATCCTTCAGTGCCCACCCTGGTGCGCCTGTTGGGCCAACACAACATCATCCCCATCTTTGCTGTCACCAACCACTCCTACAGCTACTATGAGGTGAGAAGACCGTAGCGGTGGTGCCATGTGGACTCACTTTTCCTCCAGGACCATTGCTCCTCCGCCGGCATCTTAGCTGTGAGGAGAAAGTGTGTTGACAATTTGGAAGGATGCTGCAGTGTGTTGGGGGGATGCTCAGGGTTGTCATCGGTCTTGGAGCGTGTTATTGGGTGCAGGAATCTGTGCTCCTAGAGGCCTCCCCATGTTGGTGTCTGTTTCTTGTAAAGCAGTGGGGACACAGAGCTGAAGAGTAACTTTTGTTGGAAGGGACCTTTGAAGGGACCTTGAGCCCTGCTCGAACCAGAGCCTGCTTCACTGCTAGAGGAGGTTCCTCAAAGCCTTGGCTCAGGGGGCTCCTGTCTCTCTGCAGAAGCTGCACAAGTATTTTCCCATCTCTGAGATTGGGGTGCTCCAGGAGGACTCTTCCAACATCGTGGAGCTCCTCCGCACAGCCTTCGAGGTAACAGTGCTCTCTGGGGCTTCGCTCTCACTCCGAGCGAAGGCAGAGCATGAGCACCTCCCACTCAGGAGAGGAGACAGGATGTGCCCTCTCTGGGGCAGGCCATGGGGTGGTCGCGGGTGTCCTGATGAAAATAAATGTTGTGGCTGTCTTCTGCCACCCAGCGCATTCGCTCCAAGATGGACATCCGGGCCGACTTTGTCCCCAAAGCCATGAAGACAGAGTTCACTTCCTCAATGTATGAAAAGACAGAATCTGGCTCCTTCCACATCACCCGTGGGGAAGTGGTAAGTCCTTGGATGGCCCTGGATGGGAGGTGCATGGGAGGGGCTGAGCCCTCCGCCGCGTCCCTCCTTCCTTCTTCACTCAGGATCGATCTGGCCAAGCTACGGTCCAGCAGAGCCGACTCACCCCTGCGGCATGTCCCTTCCTTCCAGGGCAAGTTCAACGTGCGCATGAAGGCTCTTGAGTACGTTGGTGGGCAGCACGTCTGCAGCCTCCCTGAGAGAGACCGGCAGGGGGGGATCCACGGGAAACCACCGTCCCTCGCGCATGAAGGCTCTTGAGTACGTTGGTGGGCAGCACGTCTGCAGCCTCCCTGAGAGAGACCGGCAGGGAGTGATCCACGTGAAACCCACGTCCCTGAGCGACAGCCTCAAGGTCACCGCCTCCGTCATCTGTGACGTGTGTCCTTGTGAACAGGTACGTGAGGGTGCATGTGGCAGATGTTTGTCCTCCTGGCCAGACTGGGGTGGGGAGGCGTTGGCCATGTGTGTGGGTCTTCCTCGACCCCTCTCCATTGCTCAGCGGAGGCTCAGCTGGGCCAAGGAAATCTTCATCACTGCCTGTACCAAGCTGGGCACGTTGTCCTGTGGCCAGGCCTGGTCTTATGGGCAAAACTCTGCCCCTTGGCCTGCCTTTCTGATTCTGGAAATGGTCTTGGGGGCAGCTGAGCCCAGCTGGCAATGCCTCTTCTCTCTACTCCTACAGCAGCAAGAGTTTAACTCGCGCAAGTGCAGCTTCCACGGGGACTTCGTTTGCGGACAGTGCATCTGCCACCCGGGCTGGTAAGGACTCTGTCCAGCTCCCAGGGTTCCTGCTGGGTCTGGTGACCCACAGTGGCACACACTCATGCCCTTGGCACCTTGCCCAGGACCCTGCTGTCCTCCGCTCTGCTCCTGCCTCTCTCAGCACCATTTCCTTCCCTCCAGGCGAGGGGACACGTGTGACTGCTCCCCGGCGTCATCACCAAACAACGAAGCCTGCATCCGCCCCGGGGATGTGGAGCCCTGCTCAGG
>NW_010428948.1:6635-6939 GCF_000710305.1 Buceros rhinoceros silvestris | reverse complement strand
TCTGTCCCTGTGGCACAGACAGGGTGTCCCTGGGCCGGTGGCACTGGCACGGGAGGGTTGAGTGCAGGAACTCTGCACTTGCAAACGTGTGGGGAGGATGTTTGCCTTGGGGGCTGTTTGCAGCCTCTCTGCACCCTGCAGTCAGGGACAGGCAGAGACGGGGTAATTCCTCCACTTGTGTCACAGATCGCGGTCGCTGCTCCAAGGGCGCGTGTGTGTGCGAGAGTGGCTGGGAGGGTCCGGGCTGTGAGTGTCCCACGAGCAACGCCACCTGCATCGACAGCCGAGGGGAAGGCCCTGCCCT
>NW_010428948.1:343-6137 GCF_000710305.1 Buceros rhinoceros silvestris | reverse complement strand
ATCTGCAACAAGGCTTCGCTGTACACCAGCTCCACCTGCGAAATCAGCTACTCCCTGGTGAGGCTCAGCCCGGGGTCCCGCTGGGTTCCTCGCTTCCCCTTCCCCTGCAGAGCCTCCAGGGAAGGAAAGCAAAGCAGAGATGAAGGCACATCCCAGTCAGGAGCAAAATCCCAAGCAGGGGTTAGTCCTGGCTGGGCTGCCCTCGGTGCCCAGAAGGGTCTGGAATGGGAGCTGCTTTGCAGCTGCTTTGCAGCCACGGGCATTTTTCGCCCTCTGGTTCACCAGCAGAATGTCTGTCTGTCTGCGCGCTGGTGAGGGGAAGAAGTTTCAGGCTCGGCTCCTGGCTTGTTCTGATTTGCCTCAAGACTGAAGAAAAATGTTTCATGGTCTGGTGCCTCAGTTTCCCCACTGACAAACATGGGCTAATCCCACAGTGGAAGTGGAGAAACCTGGCTTGGTCGTATTTTGGAAAGGCCACCCAAAAACCCTTGGAGAAGATCTAGTCACGGCCCAAGTGCAGGCTGGTGGCGTGCCCTGGTGTCGGGCGAGACGCAGCATTGCCTCTCCTGTTCTGCTTTTTGGAGGCGAGGTCCTACCTCACTTCTCGGGCTATCTCCTGACCATCCCATCTTGCCGCTCTGCCCAGGGCTTCCAGGCTGTGTGTGAGAGCATCCGGGACTGCGTTCGCTGCCAGGCCTGGGGAACAGGCAACACCAAAGGGAACTGCAGCACGTGTCACCTCCAGATCCAGATGGTGGAAGAGCTGAAGAAAGGTACCATGAGAAGCAGAGGAGCTCGGGGCGGACACGTGTGGTGTGTCTCCCACAGGCCCTGCCCTGTGCGGGGTGGGGGGCTGCTCCTCAAGCTTTTCCTGGTCCTGATGACTGTGCAACCATGTCCCTTCTGTGTGCAGAGGAGGCCAGTGAGTACTGCTCATTCCAGGATGAGGAGGACGATTGCACGTACCACTACACCCTGGAGGGAGATCCCAGTGTCCTCCCCAACACCACTGTCAGCGTGCAGAAGAAAAAAGGTGAGCAGGGACCATGCAGGAGGGATGTCCAGCCTGAGATCTGGACCAGCACTGACCTGCTCCTCAGTGCCTCTGATCCCCACTTTGGCCGCTTGGGATGGCTGGGTGCGAGCAGAGAGGTGGGGTAGTTCTCCTGCAACACCACTTTTCATTGTGAGCACCAGGAGAAGTTTCCAAGCTTAACTGGGCTGCTCCACCCCTCAAAGAGCTGTGGTCCAGCCCTGTCCCTCTGTCCCTGCCTCCCCACTCTCGCCCTGCACTCCCCAAACCCGGGAGTGACATTGCTGTCCCTTGCAGAGTGCCCGCCGGGGAGCTTCCTCTGGCTCATCCCGCTGCTCATCTTCCTCATCCTGCTCCTGGGGCTGCTGCTGCTGCTCTGCTGGAAGTTCTGCGCCTGCTGCAAGGTGAGTGCCTCGGCTGGCTGCCCCAGCTCAGGGAGAGGACCAGATAAAGGCCAAAACCACGACAGGTTTCCATAATCCACCCAGCCTCCAGCATGGCCAGATTGGCAAGGGCGGGGTCCCAGGGGTACCCAGCATCTCTGCTGTTGCCAGCACAAGTTGCTGTGGGATTTAGCCCACTAAAGGGGTATCTGGCTAAAATCAGCTCCCAGAGCCCCCTCCATCTGCTGCCCACCCATCCCTGCTGATGCGAATCGTCCCAGCTTGGCCGCAGAGTGATGGTGTCTTTGGCCATTTGTTTTCTAGGCTTGCCTGGCCCTGCTTCCCTGCTGCGCACGAGGTACCAGCCCTCCGAACTGGGTGGGAGAGGGATCTGGGGGTTCCTGCCTTCCTGGGTTGTTGGGGGCACTGGCGTAAGCGTCCCTTTTCCTCTCGGAAGTGGATTGGTGGATCAGGAGAAAAGCTCCTAGCAGAGACGCTGAGACAAGCAGCCATGAGCTGCTGCTCCACTGCTCCTCTCTGCCCCGCACCCTGGTGTGTCCTACTGGGAATCCCACTGCTGCTTCTCCCCTGACCAGTGCTCTTGTAATGCCTGGCTGGTGTGATGTGCTGTCCTCACTCATGGACGCCTCTAGTCTTTTCTCTGCCATCCCACTCCACTCCTGACATCCCAACACCCTTGGCATGGTGGAAGCCCTAAAGATCCCCCAGAACAACGTATCTGGTGTTGGGAAGCTGATGGCTTGTGTTGTACCAGTCTGCCCAGACTCTGACCCTGTCCCTGGCTCTGCAGGTCGTACCGTTGGCTTCAAGGAGGACCACTACATGCTGCGCCACAGCCTCATGTCCTCCGACCACCTGGACACCCCCATGGTCCGTAGCGGGTCCCTCAAGGGTCGGGACACAGTCCGCTGGAAGATCAACAACAATGTCCACAAGCAGGGCTTGACCTCTCCTGCTGCTGTCAACCCCAAAGATCTCAGTGAGTGCCACATCTGAGGGACAGCGTGTAGAGGAGATGTTGTGAGTGCCAGAAAGGACAAACTCCTGGTGGTGGCCCCCAGCTACAGCAGCCACGGCTTCACCTCCAAGCCCAATTGCAAGCAGGGTTGTTCCTTTATCCACCTGCATCCTGGGGAAAGCTGAGCAGCCTGTTCCTGTGTCCAGACCTGGGGGATAGGTACCAGGACGGGTGGGATCCTTGGAGGCCTCCTGGCAGCCCGGCTGCCTGGTGGAGGTACCCTGCGTGTGTCAGTCTCGTTAGCTCAGTGACGGGGTTTCTCTGCTGGTGCGCTGGGGTTTGGGTGCTAGCGACGCAGGATCTGGACACTGAGCATCACCCGGGTCCCCATGCTTCCAGCTTTTGGCTGGGTTATTTCTCTGACCAGGAAGGAAGGAGTTTAACTCGGGAATTTCTCTTTCCAGTTCCCTATGGGCTGTCTCTGAGGCTGACCCGGCTTTTCACGCAGAACCTGGTGAAGCCGGACACCCGGGAGTGCGAGCAGCTGCGCAAGGAAGTGGAGGAGAACGTAAGAGCCCGGGCATGAGGGGAGCTTGGGGTGGGACTGGGGGACAGCCACACTGCAGGAGTGTCTGCGGTGCTGGGGAGGGGCGAGTGCCCCTTCTCTGTGAACCCTGACAGCTCTTTGAAAGGAAGAAACAATTTTTCCTCTTTCTGAAAGAAAGCACAAATTTTAAGATCACAATTGTGAGAATTAACAAAGCATCACGTTGATGAGATTTGAAGTTTGCTTTGGGGGACATGGTCTGAAGCTCCTGTTTGGCTTCAGTCTGCAGCCTTTTGCCACGTCCTGGGGGGAAACCGTGTGGTGGTCTCTGCCTGCAGTGGCAGCGCAAGCTGGGAGGACGCGGGGGGTGGCCAGAGGGCTCTCGTGTTTGCTGGCAGCAGCATCTACTCGTTGAACACATCCTTGTTCAGCAAGGGACATGTTGTGAAAATCCCTCTTGCTCCTTGCAGCTGAATGAAATTTTCAAGCACGTCCCTGGATGCCACAAGCTCCAGCAAACCAAGTTCAGGTGAGTCACGGGGTGAGACCTCCTGCGGGGCAGGGTTCCCCCAGGGTCCTGCTGATGAGGGAGTGGAGCAGAGGGCTGGGTTGTGAAATCCAGGGTGCTGGGAGGAAACGTGGTCTGTGAGACGGCCTTGGCACAAGCCCAGTGCAGTGCTTCACCCCCCTCCAGGGCTGCAGAGCAGAGCCCCACCAGCCGTGCAGGTGATGTCAGCTTTGAACCTAGACTGGGGCAAACACTGGTGGTGTGGTGCTCAGTGGGAGAATTTCCACCGACTTCAGAAGTTTCAGCCCTGTGCAAAGTTACAAGTGCCCGGAGCAGGACGGAGGAGTCTGGGGATGCCAGCGCTGAGCAGGGAGTCTTATCTCCTCCCCATGGCTCTGACCAGATGTGATCTCCCCCATCCATGGGTGTGTTCCTCATTGCACTGGGAAACCCAGGGAAAAAAAAACTGGGAAAGCCAGGCAGGAGGGAACATGTGATGGGCTCTGCAGGATGATGGGTTGGCACCCGCAGGGCAGCTGCCACAGCTCAGACCTGCACAGGGCTGTGATTCACGCAGAACTTTGTCTCCCCAGAAGTGTTAGTCACCCTGACTTGCTTTTTTTTTTACCCCCCAGGCTACAGCCCAATTCTGGGAAAAGGTAAGAGGCACTTGCAGCCCTCCCATGTGCTGCTTCTCCCTCTCTGCACACGCACGGGTGGGGTGGCTGAATGCCCCAGGTGCTCACTAGCCCCTCCAGCTGCTGTGTGAGATGCGCCGCCCTGGCCACAGCTCTTACCTGGCTTTCTCTTCCCACCGGTCACAGGCAGGACCACACCATCGTGGACACAGTGCTCACCGCCCCTCGCTCAGCCAAACCGGAGATCATCAAAGTGGTGGAAAAGCACGTTTCCCATGAGGCTTTCAATGACCTGAAGGTTTCACCGGGTTATTACACAGTGACCTCAGACCAAGGTAGGGAGCAGAGCTCAGCACTGCCTCCTGGCTGGGCGGGAGGGACATTTCCCAGCTCTCACCGTTGCCCCTTCCCCCAGATGCTCACGGGATGGTGGAGTTCCAAGAGGCCGTGGAGCTGGTGGATGTCCGTGTCCCACTCTTCATCAGGGAGGATGATGATGATGAGAAGCAGCTGCAGGTGGAGGCCATTGATGTCCCCACCGGCATTGCAGAGATTGGACGCAGGCTTGTCAACATCACCATCATCAAAGAACAAGGTGAAGGGCTGTGACTGTGGCATGAGATGCAGGGTGCTTGTGTTTGATTGTCCCATGTCCACGTGGTCTCAGATGATTTCTCAGGAAGGCGCAGCCTCCACATCCGAGCTCCCCCAGCTCACACACCAGAGACTTGCTCAGTGGCTCCCACCTTAAGGCACCTGGGTCTAAACTGAAGATCTTTTAAAGCAGCCAAAGAAGGGTCATCATCCCTGGTGACAGAGACCCAAACATTTGGCCATCACATGTTTAGGTGCTACCAGTTCCATGGCAGATCCAGGGTTGACCATCTGCTGCTCCGGTTCATAGGCTGCCGGATGAAGTTAAACCTCTTTGCTGTTATGCTAGGCTTGGAGCAGGTTGTCTCTGCTTCCCATCTGGCTGTTCTGAGCAGGAAGGACATGAGTGAGGAGTGGTAAATTCTTCAGTCCGTGCAGTAATATTTCACAGACAGTTCACACCCAGCTCTGTTCAGGGAGGACACCTGTGTGTTTGTAATGTGATTCTTTGTGTGTTTTGCTCAACACATTCCTTCTCTCCTGCTCCTTCCAGCCAGCAGCCTCATCACCTTCTTGCAGCCAGCCTATTCCCACAGCCGCTTCGATAAGCTGGCCAAGATCCCTGTCCTCCGGGAGATCATAGACAACGGGAAATCCCAAGTCACCTACAGGACACGGGATCTCACCGCCAAGAACGGCAGGGTGAGGGTGATGCTTCTGGCCTTGACAGGCCGGAACGGGTGGGCACAGGAAGAGGGGCTGGGAAGGAACCGACCCCGGGGCTGCAGGAGAGCAGCTGATCAGGCTCAAAGGGGATGTGGCTGGGAGAGGGGAGACCCACGGCTTTAGGTTAGCACAAGGGCAGACGTTCCCCTCCATCAGCTGCTCCCTGTGCCTCAGGGACCTGAGAGCCTGCCCGTACCTGAGGCAGAGGGCACTGGCTGACCCTTGAGCTGTGGGCACTGGGAGGCAAGTGGAAATCCACTGGGAAGTGGAGGGGAAGCTCTCCGGGAGCCTTCTCACGCGGCTGTGGTAACACACCCCGTCCTTCTCCTCCAGGACTACATCTTCACAGAGGGTGACCTGGTCTTCCAGCCTGGGGAGACCCGGAA
>NW_010428948.1:0-291 GCF_000710305.1 Buceros rhinoceros silvestris | reverse complement strand
ACTACATCTTCACAGAGGGTGACCTGGTCTTCCAGCCTGGGGAGACCCGGAAGGAGGTGCAGGTCCCCCTGCTGGAGCTGACCGAAATCGATACGCTCCTACACAACAGCCAGCTCAAGCAGTTCGCCATCGACCTCCTCCACCCCAAGCACGGCGCCAAGATCGGCCGGTACCCCCAGACCACGGTGACCATCGCCGACCCAGGTGGGGGCTGGCAGCCAGGGGCGGGGAATGGCGGCAGGAGAGGTGGGACCCGCACCCCGCGGTGGCGCACAGAGCCCCAGCCCCGCT
>NW_010428947.1:12241-12481 GCF_000710305.1 Buceros rhinoceros silvestris | reverse complement strand
TGGGCCTGGGTGGGTGTTGTCTGCTCGGCTGCAGCTGGAGCGCCTGGTCAGACCCTCTGCCACCAGTGCAGCCCTGGGACGGGGAAACAGGCCCTGAGCGTTCCCTGCTCTTGGCTCCGTGTGGACAGGCTGGGGAGTCCGAGCAGCGCTGGCAACAGAGCGAGAAACAGCCCGAAGGCTGGACAGGAGCATGGGGCTGCGGGGAGGTGACTGGTGTGGCGTGGAGGGAGGAAACGCCAC
>NW_010428947.1:10601-12139 GCF_000710305.1 Buceros rhinoceros silvestris | reverse complement strand
CCGCGGCCTGGAGCCCACACCAACCCCCCCCGCCATGCCCTGGGAGGGGTCAGGCCAAAGCTGACATAGGCACAGCATGACGGGGCCCAGCGGGTGTTTATTGCTTTGCTGCCCAATTGCCGCTTAGGTCATCGGACAAAGCCTTTGCTCCCCACAGCCTCTTTACTACCATTGCTCTTATTATCCTTCTTCTGATGGCAAAAGGGCTATGGCACATCCACTCCTCCTTTCCCTCTCTCTTACACTTAAACCACACTAGTCGGAGTGGCGATAGCTACTGACACCCTCAGTGGAGACCCGTGGCTCTGTGCTGACACACAGGTCAGGTGCTGCTGCTGTCTCAGATCAGAAGAGACTCTCATGCCTCGTTATCGTTTCTTCCAGAGCGAAGCAACCTGGCTGGGGTGCAGCACATCCTCCTGGTGCTCTCCGGGAAGGGCGGTGTGGGGAAGAGCACCGTCTCCACCCAGCTGGCTCTGGCGCTGCGGCATTCCGGGAAGAAGGTGAGCAGGTGTCTGGGGGATGCTGAGCTCTGTCTTCTCCTTCCTGACCTCCAGCCGGACTGGGATTTGCTCGTCCTTCACGTACATGTGTGTCCTGTGCAGGCAGTGTGTGGATTCCCTGTGGAAACACTGTCTGTCACAGCAGTTTGAGTGATTCCTTTGTCCGCGTTTGCTTGATCCAAGGCAGGAAATTGCAGTTCACTTCCCTTTCATCCAGGAGACTGAAATCCCCCAAGATTTGTTGTTGGTTTGGAAACTGAGACACTGAGAAATGACTGTGCTGGTTTGTGGTGTAACACTTTGTGCGGTGAAGGGGGTGAGCAGAAGGACGGTGTTGCGATGGGGACAAAGGGGACCTGTGTGGGCATGAGACAAGCTGAAGTCCCCAGGGATTTCTCAGCGGCTCTGTGCAGCCAGTGCTGCTTCGATCCCGAGGTGTCTGGCATAAAGATCTCCCCAGAGTGCCTGGAAGTACCCAGGAAATGCCCCTTGGAGGGCAGGAGGCAGGGAGGGTCTCAAACTTTAAAGCAGTTCTTGGAAATGGTGTGTCAGATCTGGCTGCTGAGCTCCAGAGCCCGCTGGGTGAGGTGTTTGCTCTGAAATCCGGGTGCTGCCTCCCCCGGCTGAGGCAGGAAGGCAGCGGGATGCTGCCGCTGAAGGGCTCTGCCTCCTGGCCCGCAGGTGGGGATCCTGGACGTGGACCTGTGCGGCCCCAGCATACCCCGGATGTTCCGGGTGCAGGACAGTGCCGTGCACCAGTGTGACAGCGGCTGGGTGCCCGTCTTTGTGGACCAAGGCAAGAGCATCTCGCTCATGTCCATCGGGTTCTTGCTGGAGAAGCCGGATGAAGCCGTGGTGTGGAGAGGACCCAAGAAAAACGGTACAGCTGGGTTTTGGTGTTTCCTGCTCGCGGAACCTTCTGTGAACCCTCTGTGAGATGGTGCTTGGGACCAGGCTTTGCTGGGCAGCTTGTTCCTTGGCCTGCTCCGAGGCTCCTGGTCCGCAGGAGTGGGTTCAGATCCCTTGGATGGGACA
>NW_010428947.1:7140-10525 GCF_000710305.1 Buceros rhinoceros silvestris | reverse complement strand
TCCCTTGGAGGGTGCAGCGTGTGATGATTAGCGGCACGTGTTGTGCACTGCCCTTTCTCCCTGGGCTCTTGACATCCAGGGTGCCACCCAGCCCCTGCCCTGCGTGGCCTCTACCTCCCAGGGCACCTGCTGAGCCCCGTGGGGTGTCATCTTTTTTCCTACCCCTTTTATTTCCACAGCTTTGATCAAACAATTTGTTGCTGATGTTGCCTGGGGAGACCTGGACTTCCTCATCGTGGACACGCCTCCGGGCACATCTGATGAGCACATCTCCACGGTGGAGGCTTTGCGGCCCTACAAGCCACTCGGAGCGATCCTGGTCACAACGCCCCAGGTAGGGCCGCTGCCTGGGGCCGCCCTTGGCTTCCTGGGTAGGCTTCTGCTCCTGGGCGCTCCAGACCTGCAGCTGTGCTGGACAGCCGGACACCCCTGACCTCTGCCACTCTCCCCTTCAGGCTGTGTCCGTGGGAGATGTGAGGCGAGAGCTGACGTTCTGCAAGAAGATGGGCTTAGACATTCTTGGCATCGTGGAGAACATGAGTGGCTTCGTCTGCCCGCACTGCTCGGTGGGTTTAGTGTGACCTGTGGGCTACAGCAGGTTCTCGTTCGTGATGGGGTGTTGTAGGATGTGGTGCCTGGGGTGGAAAATCGGCAAATGCCATGAGGATGATGTGCAAAGTCGAGAAGCTGCTGGGTGCTTTGTGTCAGCTTTGGAAGAAGCTGCTGGCTCTGCTTCCCCACACGGAGCTGGGAGGGCAGAGGCAGTAGTGCCCTGGGGCTGGGAGGCAGAGGGGAGCCGGCTCTGCTCCCGCGCCCTGTTGCAGGGCTCTGGCCTTTGTGACTCATGGCTTTTGCTCTTCCTCCCTCAGGAGTGCACAAACATCTTTTCCAAAGGAGGAGGAGAGGCGCTGGCCAAGCACGCTGGGGTCCCCTTCCTCGGTGAGTGGTTAGAGGCGATGCCTGTGTGGTGCTTGAGTGAAGAGAGGCAGACGGGTGGGCTCCAGTCCCGGAGAGCCCCTGGCACCTGGGCAGAGGCAATGAGTGGTTCTTGCTTTGCTTCTCTGCCATCCAAACTGCTCAGAGCGGGCATCTGGCCTTGCTAGGGCAGAGGGGCTGGGGGCCGGCAGCCTGCTCTGGCTGCTGATGTCATGGTGACAGGGTAAGCAAGCCTGCAGCTGCACAAGAGCCATCCTGAACCGCCTGTGCATCCCCCCAAGAAGTGGAGGCTGGGGGCTGAGCCCTGCCCTCTGGACAGGACTGCGGTCGGGGTGGGGAGCGTCTCTCACAAAGCTTGGTGCTGTGGTGGGGTCTTGGACCCGGAGGAAGTGCTTGTGAGGAAGAAGTAGCTCCTGGGGAGCTCAGTCAGGGCAGTGGTTGCTCTGTTTGCTGCTGCTTCTCCCAGAGGTGACTCTGGCAGGGGGTTTCTCTAATCCTGACTTACAATGAGCTGGCAGTCACTGTTCCCATCCCTGCTGTCCCACAGGCTGTGTTCCCCTGGACCCCCAACTCAGCCTGAGCCTGGAAGAAGGCAGAGACTTCATCCAAGAGTTTCCCCAGAGCTCTGCCTTCCCTGCCTTGGCTCGCATTGCCCAGCAGGTCTTGGACAGGTCATCGCAGCTGAGCTCCTGAGGGGGCTGCGGAGCTGGACTTGTGCGGGCGGAGCCCCTGGCCTGGCAGTGCCAGCGAGGAAGGGGCTCCAGGAGCTGGGAGGGCCTCAGTGAGGGGCGGTGGAGGGCAGGGGCTCACGGCCACCCCAAAAGGGAAGTGCTGCTCCATCCCCCCCGGCTCTGAGGAGCCGCTGTGTGGGGACTCCTGTCTGCCCAGCTTCTCGTCTTCTCAGTGCAGCGGAGCTGGGCCCGGGCGGTGCCACTGTCCCTGCACCTTCCCCCGGCCCTGGCAGCCGCTGTGCGGGAGCTTGGGGAGCTCTGGCTTGGCTCCACGGCATCACGTACCCGATGCAGCTCCAGCAGCAAATGCTCTCGACTGTTCTTTCCTCCGTGAACCCAGACAGCACCAATCATCTGGATGGTGCCTCCGCGTGCTGCTGCCTTCTCCTCCCGCTGCCCTTGCGTGACGATGTGTTACTTGGGTCAGGGGCTGGGGAGCTCGTGCTGGGGACGCTGATGTGGACCCAAGCCAGGCCAGCGTGCTCTGACCCCGCAGATCGCTGGTTCCCAGTGGGCTGCTGAGGGCACGGCATGTGCTTCGTGTGAGATGAGATCTTCGGGAGATCTCCCACCGGAGATGTGGCCTCTTTGCTCTGCTGGGGGTTACAGTGACTCAGGAATATTTTTCAAGGTTCCAGGCAGTAAAACAATTTTCTAAAAATCCGAGTCTGATGTATGTTTTTCCACGGCTTTAGGCTCCTGGGGCTGTCTTGGTGTTCAAGCACTTCAGGTAGATCGAGGGGTTTCCTTGCTGGGGTTCAGCTGAATCTTTTCTCCTTCCATATCAGATCCAACAATCCCTTGTCTTGCTGAAAGCTCACCTGGGGGCGCTTTGCCACGGCTGTTCTCCATACGTGGGGCTCCTCGGTGTCCCTAGGTGGTTCCTGCCTCGTTCCTCCAAGTGTCCTGTTCCCTTACACCCTCCGTGTCCCCAGGGCTGCTGCTCCCATGGGTCCTGCCCTCCTCTTGCAGGTTCGAGTTAAGCCAAGGAAGCAGATGAAGACACCTTCATTTGTATCTCATCTCCCCGCCTCCAGGTCTTGGGGCTTGCCCTTGCAGTGCTGTCCTGCAGAGCCAGGGGTGGGGAGAAGCCTCAGATTTCCCCTGACAGAACTGGACTCTAGCTGGCAGCCATCACTTGGTGAAGTGCAGGAGGAGCATCTGACCCTGCTCCCGCTACACCCACAGCGAGCGCTCGCACCTGACCAGGTTTTCCCACCCCCGTGTGCAACTTTCCAGGAAAATTTTGTCTGACCTTTGGTCACTTAGCTGGGATTTGGAGAGCTGGGCAGCGGCACTGGAGCCTGACCGGGCCGCTGCCTTCTGGGGGATGGCTGTGCGCCTCTCGCTCCCTCCCCAGGCACATCCCACCCACCGACCTGGGGCCTCGCAGGACGCTGACAGCAAACTTCTCTGGCGCCCTGGGGAGCACCTGCTCCTCACCCTAGACCCACAAGCCCTGAGGGGCTCCGATAAGAAGCCCTGGGCAGGGTGCAGCACATGCTGTGGAAAAAACATACTTACAAGGTGGGTTGCGATAGCTCCAAAGGTTTATTTGTCTGCTACGATTTATCAGGTAAGTGACGTGTGCGGCTTGCTGCACCCTGCCTATACCTTCTAGTGCAAGGAACAATTAAAGCGAGTTGTCTGCCCCCTTCCTTGGAGCTCCTGGGGGGCTTTTAGGATTTCTCGGCTGCTCTGTGGCAGGGGCTGCTTTT
>NW_010428947.1:5882-7034 GCF_000710305.1 Buceros rhinoceros silvestris | reverse complement strand
TGTGGTCTGCTTGTCTTTGCTTTGTCCCGCCAATGAGTCCTGGTCTGGGCAGAGATGTCCTGCACTGTGGGAATGGCTCCGTGCAGCATTTCCCCATCCTGGAGGCTCAGAGATGCTCTGAGCCACCACGCTGCCCCAGGGGCGGTTATTTAAATATTAAAGGACTGAAACGGTTCAGTTTGAAGCCTGGGGAGATGGTGCTCAGCCAGGCACAGCTCTCCCTGCTGTGGCAGCACCAGTGTGGGCAGCTGGAGGCAAACTGGGCTAATCTGGGGTGGCCACAGTACCAGAGCTCCTGCTGCTGCCTGGGGGAGCCTGGGCCAGGGCCAGGGAGGTGGCAGGTGAGGGCCCACAACCAAGAAGCGACCATGTCCCCAGGGAGGGGCCAGCACACCTCAGCAGTGAGCAAAGCTGTCCTCAGTGGTGTCACGGAGGTCCAGGCCTGCCACGGCTGGGGGGTGGAGGCAGGTGAGGTTGTTGTAGGTGTAGACGGGGACATGGGCATCGTACCCCTCGGCCACAGACTGCACGAAGCGTGGGACCACCACAGGGTGCTGCAGGGAGAAGTCCCGCAAGCCCTTCAGGGAGCAGTTGCAGTGCCAGTTATTGCCCCCCAGCCACAGCTGCTCCAGGGTGAAGGAGGCGCACAGGAAGCCCACTGAGAAGGTCTCCAGTGAGTTATTCCTCAAGCTGAGGTACCGCAGGTTGGCCAGGGGGGAGATGACAGTATCATCCAGTGTTTCCAGCTGGTTATGGGAGAGGTCGAGCCAGAAGAGTCTCTGGAGCGGGATGAAGGTGTCCTGGGAGATGTCCAGAAGCTGGTTGGAGGAGAGGAAAAGGTACTCCAGGTTGCTCAGACCCACGAAGAGCTGGGGTGACAGGTGGCTCAGCCTATTGTGCTTCAGGTCGAGCTCCAGGAGCTCGTGCAGTTCGCTGAAGCTTTGGTCCTCGATGACGGAGATGGCATTGTGCTGCAAGAAGAGCCGCCGCAGGCTGGAAAGGCTGGAGAAGGTTTTTGCCCGGATCCTGCCAAGGCAGCTGTGCTCCAGGTGCAGGCTGTGCAACTTGGTGACCCCCTTGAAGACATAGTCGGGGAGGACCTTGATGCAGTTCGTGGACAAGTGCATCACTGCCATGTTGTACAGCCCCAGG
>NW_010428947.1:4957-5765 GCF_000710305.1 Buceros rhinoceros silvestris | reverse complement strand
CCCCTGATGTCTTGTAGCTGGTTGTTGTTGAGGCTGAGGACCTCCAGCTGGCCCAGCCCCTCGAAGGTTCTTTCTGCCAGGTTCCGGATCCTGTTGTGCCCCAGTTGCAGCTCCTCCAGGAACTGGAGGTCTTTGAAAGTCCTGGGCCTCAGGCTGGTGATGGAGTTGGTGGACAAGCGTAGGACGTGCAGGCTGAGGAGGCCCAGAAATGTGTCCTCAAACAGGGAGACCAGCCGGTTGTGGGAGAGGTCCAGCCACCGCAGGGACTTCATGCCCATGAAGGCGCGGGGCGTGATGGTGTTGATCTGGTTGTGGTTCAGGTAGAGCTTCTGTAGCTTCTGCAGCTTGACAAAGATGTTGACCTTGATGCCCTTGAGGGCATTCCCGCTCAGGTCCAGCTCTTTCAGCTCGGTAAGGCTGCAGAAGAGCTGGTGCTGGAGGTAGGGGAGCTTGTTCCCGGCCAGGATCAGCTCCCTCAAGTTGGGTAAGTCATGGAAGACTTTGTCAGGCAGGACCACGAGTGAGTTCCAGCCCAGGTTCAGGTACCAGAGGTTGGAGAGCCCAGCAAACAGCCCTTCCTCCACCTTGCTGAAGTAGTTGTTGTTGAGGCTGAGGGAGACGAGGTTCTGGGTGTGCAGGAAGGTGTGGGGAGCCAAGTGCTTGAGGCGGTTGCGCTCGAGGTGGAGGTGGTAGAGGCTCCGCAGCCCGTGGAAGGCGTGCTGCTCCACAGCAGCCAGCTGGCTGCTCTGCAGGTCCAGAAAGTCCAGGGCCGAGAGGTTCCTGAAGGCAGCAGCCGGCAGCAGGGTGA
>NW_010428947.1:4309-4745 GCF_000710305.1 Buceros rhinoceros silvestris | reverse complement strand
CATGTCGAAAAAGTCCAGGGCCGAGAGGGCCCTGAAGGCAGCAGCCGGCAGCAGGGGGAAGTTATTGCCGTCCAGCCACAGGGCTTTGGCGTTGGGGGGCACGTCCTCAGGCAGGCGTGTCAGGTTGCGGGTGCTGCAGAAGACGTTGAGCTCCTCGCTGTAGTCATCCAAGCTGCAGGCGCAAGGGCTGGGGCAGCCAGGGGGGTCTGCGTCCCCCTGGTCCTTCGGGGCGTCCCCCCCGGGGGGCTGGGAGGCAGTGGCCGACAGCAGGGCCAGGGCAAGCAGGAGGGAGATGCCCGCTGCAGGATGCGGAGGAAAGGGCACCCTGTCAGCGTGCGGCCGTGGGACACGCACTCACCACCACCACCACCCCCCGCTCCTGGGTGCCTGCTCAGGTGGAGGGATCAGCCCCAGCCCATGGCACACGCTGGGCAGC
>NW_010428947.1:3620-4020 GCF_000710305.1 Buceros rhinoceros silvestris | reverse complement strand
TGGAGTACGTGTCCGTCCCGCTGCCCCCTCCTCCCGCCCCCGCCACTCCTCCTTAGCGTGTTCTTCCTCAGAGCTGAGGGGTCCCCGTGCTGTCACCCCCACCTGTTTCTGCAGCCCCCGGCCAGGTTCGGGCTCTGCCCAACAGTGCCTGCAAGCACCCCAGGGGCTCCCAAAATGTCTTGGTAGCAGTGGAAGGGGCCAGAAAAGCAAAGGGTGACTGGAGTGTGAGTCCCCAGCAGAGCTCCAGCGTCTCCCCCTCCAACCCCCATCCCGTCCCATCGCTCCCGGGCTCAGCGAGCAGGCAGGGTCCCCAGCCATACCTTTGCCTGTGCTCATGGTGGCAGGCAGGGCAGCGCCCCTGCTCTGCTCTCCGCCCCACCGCCTGCCCAGGGACGGATGG
>NW_010428947.1:0-3461 GCF_000710305.1 Buceros rhinoceros silvestris | reverse complement strand
CGTGGTTAACCCCCCCGGGGGTGGGGCGGGACGTGGGCTGACCCCTCCAGACAGCCCAGCCAGGGCAAGCATCACCCGGGATGGGCTCCTCGCTTCTCCCCCGTAGTCTCTAACTGCCTTTAGGGCAGCTTGGGGAGGAGGGAGGGAAGGAGATGCCCAGGAGGACAAGCTGTGGTGGGGATGGGGGTCCTCGGGGCTGGTGATACTGCTGGAGAGGGTTGTGTGGGCAGGAGAAAGGAGGGATGGATGGAGCAGCCTTGCGGGATGGCCACAGCCATGCCCTGGGCTCCAGGAGATCCCTGAGCAGCAGCACTGCCCCTTCCCTGGGCGCCTGCTGGGGCGAGCCACGGTAGTGGGTCCTCACGCTTCCTTGGGACCCCAAAACCACACACTGGGGCTTGCAGCATCCCTTAGTGGGAGACAGGCTGAAACACCCCAGGTTTTATGGTGATGCAAGTGGGAAAGGAGGGGAGAAATGGGAAAAAGCTCTTCTCCATGTGTCACCAGAAGCCTGAGGGCTGAACTGGCGGGTGTATTTGCCTCGTGGGTCGAGATGGTGCTGGCAGCAACGCCCACCACTCAGCTGTGTGCTTCTGTGCCGAAGCAGAGGGCAAAGCCCAGGCCCCCCGGTGAGGTGATGGCTGTGAGGCGTCCCCGGCTGCTCCACCAGCCCCGCGTACGGTGGGATGATAGTGAGTGACGCTCTGGGGTGCTCTCTCCACCTGGCAGCTCATCAAAACCACTCCAGGGGAAGCTGGTGACCTCGTGTTATGTCCCAGGCTGTTTTCCCACCAGCATTCAACGTGGCTTCGGCAGAATCTTTTACCAGTTTCTAGGAAAGAAAAATAAATAAATAAGTAAATAGCTACTTCTGCCCCAGCAAGAGCAGCCCTGTGTGCCAGTGGCTGCTGGAAGGAGTAGCCATGGCTAACCCTTCCTGATGTCCCATTAGCCCAGTTCCTCCCCGAAGATGCACCAGGACAGGGCTGGCACTGGTCACATCTACAGCTCCAGGAACTGGCGTCTCCCACCGGTGATGAAGCTCTTTCTGGCCCCAGTTCCCACCGAGGTGAAGACGGAGCAGGGATGGTCTCCACCACCACCCTCATGCCACGGGCATCCCCACCGTGCTCCCATCCGCATGGACGGCTCTTCAGGGCACGTCTCAGCTCTTCACAGCTTCAGGCAGGCGGTTTCAAGCAGCGACCAAAGCAGGACGGTGTCTGTGGGAAGCGGTCTTGGGGACAGGTGGCCGGGCTCCAGTCTTGCAGCCCAGTTTCCCCACAAGTGCTGGTTTCTCCCTTTCCTTTTGGCCCCGCGTGGTACTCTCCTCCCCCTCTCTTTTAATCCTCTCTTCTGGGAAATTATAGATCAGAAGGGAGAAATGAGAGATGGAGATACACGCACCCGCTAATAGGCACTGAGCACATATTGACACAAGGTGTAATCAATGTGGAAGCTAAAAAGAGCTGAACCAGCAGGGGCCAGCCAGCCAAAACCCACAAACCCTCCCGGGGGAGTTTAAACGAGCCCTCCCTGCGGCTGGGAACGGGCTTATCCCTGCTCCAGCAGCCCTCTTTCCAGGGAAAACATCAAGCGAAGGGGAAATAAAGAGGGTAAATAAGCAAATCTCTTCCCAATGTGGCCGCAGGGCAGGGAGGAGCTAGACCTGTCTCCGCCTTTGAACCTCCTTGAGGGCACCTCCTCCAGACATGTCCCATGGGAGATGCTTGGCCCCCCCAAAACGCCATGGTTTGTCCCTGCAGTGTCAGGTGCCACAGCACCACAACTGCCACCGGAACCTCGGTTTGGGTGCCCAGCACGGACGTTCTTCTCCCGTTGTGGTTCTGGCCAGCACAGACCTCCCCAAGTGACCCCCTCGTCACTTCAGCAGCTCCGGCAGCTAATCTCCTCGGCCAGGACCAAAGTCTGAGCCGCTCCACCTGGTTGTCATGGAGAAGGCTGTAATGGTATTAGAGGAAAAGCAGCGGAATCATAAAAAACCAGCTTTTAAACCTATTTATACTCTAAGGAGCCATTACTGTCCCCAGCTGCCTACAGGTGCCTCTCCAGGGAGCTCCCTCCTGCCCCTTCACACAGGTAAATGCTGTCCCTGCCTACCTGCTCTGTCCCCAGCCGCGTGGGCTGGCCAAGCTGGGGAGAAACTGGTGCTAGTGGCCCTGCCAGATCTGCCGGAGTGGAGGAGGCTGGTGGGACCCCGGGAGCAACCTGGTCCACCCCCAGCCAGGCAGGGTAAGTGGCCCAGGGCCAGCGCTGGGTACCACTGGGAAGAGCATCATCCTGGCTTGAGCCCTGAGGGGGAGCAGGGATGTGACACGGGTGGTGGTGTCACTGCTGGGCGAGGAAGCGTTTTTACCCAACCTTGCCAAATATTCTCCCCTTCTGGGGAAGAGCATCTCACATTGCCAGAGCAACTGGTGCTGCTGTTCCTCATCACCACCCAAAAAATGCTCTAGCCCCTACTCTGCTGCCCAGAAGAACCAGGATGGGTGACACTGGCATCCCAGAGCTTATGCCGCTCTCTTGGGGACATGTGCAATGACCAAGGTTCCTCCTGGAGAGACCCTCCCAGTGGAGATGGGCTTTGTCCAGTGCTTGCTGGCCGCCCACGTTTCTGGTCATCCTCGGTCCCCACCTACTGCTCTGCATCATTTTCACTCAAGAAGTCCCACGTGCCTGGAGATGGGGACCTGGTGGAGGTAGCAAAAGGTTGTGGCAGCTGCTGGCAGATGTCTCCATCAGCATCTCTGTGTGTCAGCTCTCGCCCTGTTGCGGCTGCAGCCAGCTCATGCGGGGAGCTGGGGAAGGCAGATGAGTGCTGGTGACTCTTGGCAATGATAATTACCGTGCTGGTGGCCCCCACAGCCACGTGAAACCACGTCACTGCCACCAGTCTGGCCGGGCTGGTTGGACTGGGGAGGCAAGGACATCCCTGAGCTATGACTCAGGGTGGTCAGGATGGGAAATTTCCCAAACCTTGGGTTTTGGGGGAAAAGGGGAGTCCCTGGGAGTGGTGTTTGGAGGCACATGGGAACAGGGAAAGGCAGAAGAGCCTGTCCCAGTAGTGGGTGATGGAGGAATCAGCCTGGTCCTCAGGGCACCTGGCCAGTGGGTCAGTGGAGCAGATCAAGGGAGGTGATTCTCCCCCTCGGCTCTCATGTGGCCCCTCTGGAGCACACATCCAGCTCTGGGGGCCAGCCCAAGGCAGATCTGGACCTGTCAAACTGGGGACCTCGCCAATGGCATGGGCCTGAAATAACTTCTGCTTTGGAGAAAGGCTGGAAGAGTTGGGGTTGTTCAGCCAGGAGAAGACCTCCTCACAGCCTGTCAGTATATAAGTGGGCTTGTACGAAGAATGGAGAGAGGCTTTTCAATAGGTCAGGAGAAGAGATGATGGTTTTAGAATCATAGAATCATAGGATGGTTTGGGTGGGAAGGGA
>NW_010428946.1:9221-10139 GCF_000710305.1 Buceros rhinoceros silvestris | reverse complement strand
CAAGGCTGAGCTCTGCCTCAGCTCATTGCAGCTCCCTCCGAGCCCTGTTCCCCACTCACCTCCGGGCCAGCATGCCCCGGGCATGGCTCTGCAGGCAGACCGCTGCCGCACGAGCCCGCCCGAAGCGTCTCCGTGCCAGCCAGCCCCGCAGGTGCCTCTGCAGCAGGATGCAGGCGGCCCTCAGCTGCCGGTACCGCAGCTCCTCCAGCCGAGCCACCTGGCCAGCCCGGAAGAACACCTTGCGCTTCCCACACTGGTACTTGCTGGGGTCCTGCGTGCAAGGCTGGAGTCAGTCACAGGGACAAAGCACACCCCAGCCAGGCTCCCCCAAGAGTGACGCTCCTCGTGTCACTGATGTCCCCATCCAGCCTCCCTGGAGACCAAGTTCCTCCCCCACTCCCAGCTCACCCACTTCTGCACCCCACCAGGCACCTGCAAGGGATGTTCTGGGGCCACCACTGCACCCCCCCAAGCAGGGCCCTTACTTGGAGCAGTCTCTCAAGGGCAAGGCTGCAGATCTGCTTCTCATCAGCACCCATCAGCTCCTCTCTGCTCACCAGAGCCCTGTACCTCTCCAAGAACTCATAGTATGTCCACCTGTGGGGGACAGAGGGGCGTCAGGGTGCTGTGGCTGGAGAGGCAGGGGGCACCCAGGGCACTGCTGAAGCAGGGGGTACCTGGAGGGGTAGCCTGAGGCACTGATCCGGATGGTCTCCAGGACTCCACAGGCTCGTAGCTGCTCCACCACCCGTCTGGAGTCAAACCTGGGGCAAAGAGGGGCTCATCTAGACAGGTCCCAGCCAGCCTGGCACGCTCCAAGCTATGCGGGGCTGGGGCTAGAGGGCACCGACTGGAGAGTCCCACAGCAGCCCCCGCCCCTGCAGCCTCCCTGGCCGGGCCCTCACACGAAGGGCTGTT
>NW_010428946.1:8650-9127 GCF_000710305.1 Buceros rhinoceros silvestris | reverse complement strand
CAGCAGCCCCAGCCCCTGCAGCCTCCCTGGCCGGGCACTCACACGAAGGGCTGTTTGCCATCGTTGGGTTTGATGCAGCGGACGTAGTGCAGCGTGGTGCTGCCCAGCATCTCCATCAGGCGGTTCAGGGAGGATTTGAACTGCAGAGGACAAGGCAGGTGTGCTCAGGGCCAGCAGGAACACCCTGGGGCTTGCCAAGCTCTCCAGGCCAGGACACAAGGGTCCCACTGGGGCTACCCCAGCCCCAGCTGTCCAGGGCCTTCCCACCCCGTACCTGGCTGGAGATGGACTTCTTGCTCTTTTGGCTGCCGGGCAGCGATCTGCGGCTGGGGCGATCAGCCATCCTGAGCCCGCTGGACCTGCGGGACTGCAGGGACACCAGGCCATCCCCTTCCTCCAGGAAGAGCTCAGCAAGCAGGGCAGACTGCACAGAACAGAGGCGCGAGAGCCAGGTGGACCTTGCAGCGAGCATCACCC
>NW_010428946.1:8046-8475 GCF_000710305.1 Buceros rhinoceros silvestris | reverse complement strand
GAGAGCCATCACCACCAGGAATCACAGCCCAGACCACCACAGCTCCACAGAGGCCAGCCCAGAGCACCGTCCTCGGTCCGGCTGCAGCCCAGGTGTGTCAGATCCATCTGTGCCCACCTACTGCTTCCCCCCCTCCCCCCCCAAATTAAGTGTAAGCCACAGACACCTTCCCAGGTGCTCAAGAGCCCTCCAAGACATTCCTTACCTTCTGCCAGGACCATGCTCTTCTGCCAGGACCATGCAGGGTGAAAGTGAGAGGGGACAGTTTTACAGACCTGGAAGCAGCAGGACCTCCCAGCCCTCCCGGCAGCGCATGGCCAAGGTGTCTCCCAAGATGGGGAAGCCCAAGGCAGGAAGGAGCACCCACATCTCAGGGCACGCTGACCACCCCAGCACTGCCTGGGGCTGTGCTGGCACCTCCTGCACCAT
>NW_010428946.1:7372-7787 GCF_000710305.1 Buceros rhinoceros silvestris | reverse complement strand
TCAGGGACAGTGTCCCTGTTCTTCTCCACAAACCCCGCGCACTGGTATTCCACCTGGCAGGAGACAGGGCAGGCACTGCTGTTATTCTCCAGCCTCCCAGACTGGCCTGGTGCAGGGCTCTGCCTGGACAGGCTCCAAGGCTTTTGGAAGAAGTCCTCGCGGGAGGCAGAGCGGGTGGCGGCCGCTAGCTCCTGTCCTGCTGCAAGGCAGCAGGGAACCTTCCCACCCTCACTCGAAGAGCTGAGGCCCAGCACTCGGCAGCAGCGGAGCCAGCAGGAGCCAGTTGCCAGCCTGGGCAGGTGCAGGAGCTGCCACAGCCCCTCAGGACAGCAGGAGGCTGCAGGAGCTGCCACCACACCTCCAGACTGGGCAGACTGGGAGCCCGTTGGTGCAGAGCTGCTGCCAAGCCCTCCCC
>NW_010428946.1:6783-7192 GCF_000710305.1 Buceros rhinoceros silvestris | reverse complement strand
CGAGCAAGGTGGCGGACAATAAAAGCATCCGTGGGCCTCTTGGGCTTCTGGAAGTAAGAGCTGCTGCCATGGGTCCGGTAAAGCTTCTGGGCCCAGCTCCCGTCACTGCCTTGGGGCATCTGAAAGGCCAACGGGTCAGACTGGGCAGCAAGGGGGCTCTGGGTAGCCACCACAGCCTGCTCCCGCAGCCCTTGCCCACCTTGCACTCCTCATTCAGCAGGTCCAGGATGCCAAGCCGGCCCTCGATGAGCTCAATGCACAGCTGGTTGTCACAGAAGTCGATGAAGACCCAAGGGATCTCCTCGGCCACATACTCCTCCTGCTCCAGCTTGAAGACGTGCTGGAGGGCAGGGAGAGCAGAGCAGGACTGAGCCAGGAGGGCGCGGCTGGCAGGCAGGCCGCCGGGGGG
>NW_010428946.1:6308-6514 GCF_000710305.1 Buceros rhinoceros silvestris | reverse complement strand
GCTGCCCCGGGAGCAGCCGGGGTGCGCAGGGCCCGCTCTCGCTGGCTGCCAGCAAGGAGACACACCTGGGTGATACCCACCAGGTTGAAGAGCTGCTGCAGCTTCTCGTTGGCATAGTTGATGCAGAACTGCTCAAAGCTGTTGAGCTCAAACATCTCAAACCTGCAGGCGGCAGAGACCCACCTGAGGCAGCTGCTGGGCAGAGA
>NW_010428946.1:5708-6070 GCF_000710305.1 Buceros rhinoceros silvestris | reverse complement strand
TCTTCCTCCTCCCCAGGAGAGGGGAGTTGCTCTTACCCATAGATGTCCAGGATGCCAATGGAGGTGTGGTGGCCCTCCAGCGACCGCAGGGCACGGTTGACCCTGCTGACCATCCACCTGAAGACCTGCCCATACATATGCTTGGCCAGGGCATCCCGGGAGTCGAGCGCCTGCTGCCTGGAGAGGGGCTTCAGGTAGGTCTCGCCAGCAGTGACCAGCTGGCGGTGGCAGAGCCAGCGCGTCACCTGCACCATCTCGACACCCAGCAGCGTGCAGAACCACCCCAGGGCCTCGTCAGACGGCTGCAATGGGACAGACCCTGTCACCGAGCTGTGGTCCCTGCAGCCAGCGCAGCTCAGGGG
>NW_010428946.1:5129-5517 GCF_000710305.1 Buceros rhinoceros silvestris | reverse complement strand
CACCCCCGCGAGGCAGCCATCCCCCCGGCGGTCCCTGCCTCTGACCACGACATTGCCCAGGTGCAGGATGGCAGCCAGGACACTGAAGAGCTCCAGCTGATCGGCCTCAGGGACGCCTGCAGGCACAGCACAGGCATGAGGGACTCCCCAGCATCCCCCCACCCCACCCCGGGCTGGTCTCACGCCCCGCACCACACAAGCCAGAGGGATGGGAATGGCCACGGCCAGCATCAGGGTGAGGGCAGTGGGACAGCCAGCCCTGGGGACCAGCCCATGGCCAGCAGGACGGTACCCAGGAGCAAGAAGGCATCCCGCGTGCTGTCCAGGTCCGCTGCGTCGCTGGTGCTCGGGGCAGCGGTGCACTGGCCCTGGCGGGGGGAGTGGAAGA
>NW_010428946.1:2734-4855 GCF_000710305.1 Buceros rhinoceros silvestris | reverse complement strand
GGTGGGAGCAGCCCCATCGCTGGCCCCATCCCAGGTCATTTGGCCCTTGGGGCTCTGAGCCCCCTGCTCTGGGGGCAGGTGTCCCTGCTCTGGGGGCAGGTGTCCCTGCTCCCTGCAGGGGCTGGACTGGGGGAGCGCTGAAGGTCCCTTCAACCCGAACCAGTCAGGGATTCTATGTATCAGGCTGTAAACTAGCACAACCCATCCCACAGAGCTCCCAACCACCCTCATCCCACCCTGGGGTGCCCCCCAGCAGCTGGGGAGGGCAGGAAGGCCTCACGCTGCCCAGTGGGGGGCAGGCTGGCAGCAAGGCTGCCATGGAGCTTGTGGGGAGGATGAGGGGACACTCACGGAGACCCAGGCCCTGGAGCTCGGGCAGGGTGGCTGAGGCACAGAGCTGGTAGAAGATGTGGTAGTTCCTCTCTGCTTCCGCCTGTGGATGAGCAACAAAATGACTGAGAAGCCAAGTCACCCTGCAGCAGGGCTGCAGCCCCAGGTTTGGGGACAAGGGACACCTACCACCCTCCCAGCTCAACACAGCAGCACTGGAGGTGCTTCCCCAGGAGATGCCCGGGATGAGCACCCTCCTGCTCCAAGGACCAGGGCTCCTGCTCAGCCCCGTCCCTGTGTCACCCCAGGGACCCACCTGGAAGGTGACCCGGGACTTCTCCAGCAGGTAGGTTTTGATGGTGGCCCCTGTGACGTGCACTCGGCTGAAGCCGATCTCTATGTACTTCCCGAAGCGGCTGCTGTTGTCATTCCTCGTTGTCTTTGCATTCCCAAAGGCCTGGGGGGGAAGAGGGGCAGGAGGTTTTAGCCAGCCCCAGACCTCCAAGTGCTCTGGAAAAGTTCTGTCCCTGCCACCCGTTTCACAGGGGTGTTCAGCCACAGTGTCACCTCAAACAGGCCACGAGGAGCACAGGGACAGGCTGCAGAGACACCCAGGTCTCTGGGGACCAAGGGGACCCACCTCCATGACGGGGCTGGAGGCCAGCACCTTCTCCTCCATGCTGGAGTCGCAGCGGCCGCCCCCAATGGGGGGGCAGGACCTCATGGCATTCTGTGCCTCCAGGACGGGGCTGGAGGCCAGCACCTTCTCCTCCATGCTGGAGTCGCAGCGGCAGCCCCCAATGGTGGTGAAGTACCTCATGGCATACTTGGCCGACGCAGTCTTCCCCGCGCCCGACTCGCCACTGATGATGAGGGATTGGCTCTTCCCAAACCTGCCGGACTCAGACGTGAGCTGGGGACAGCCTGTGACCCGACAGGACCACCCTCCACAGACACGCCGTGGTCCAGAGGAGGCTTCAGCCCCTTCCTGGGGATGCTCTCACCTCACCATCTGCTTGTACGCCTCCTCCGCCAGAGCGAAGATGTGGGGGTCCATGTCCCCCAGCTCACGGCCACTGTAGGCGTAAATCACCTCCTCCTCATAGATGGGCAAGGGCTTGTAGGGGTTGATAGCGACGAGGATGATGCCTGGAGGAAGGGGGCTGTGCCAAGGGCAGGGGCAGCACCCGGCCCGGGGAGCAGCAGGGAGGGGGCAGGGGATGGGGAGCAGGAGCGCGGGTGCGGGGCTCACCGCAGTAGGTGTAGATAGTGTTGGCTTCCAGGAAGCGCCGTCGCAGCGAGCGCAGCACGGCCGGCTCGTGCAGGTAGCTCAGGGCCACCAGGTCGTTGGCGCCAGAGAGGCAGTCGGGATTGCAGAGAGGTGGCAGCTGGGACTCGAGAGGATAGGCCAGCACCTGTGGGATGGAGATGGACAGGACAAGGGCAGAGCGGGGTCAGCCAGCCCCACAAAGGCAGGACGGGTCTGCGGGGAGCGGCATAGCGGGAGGGACGCTGTCTGCGGGCCATGCTGGGGCTGTTAGTCCACAGGAACCGCAGCCAGGCCAATGCAGTGAGCCGAGCTGGAGACCTGGGAAATCAGGCAGCGAGGGGACAGCAGGCAGTCAGGGGACACAGGACACAGCAGCAGTGGTCTGGACTCCTGCTCAGACACCAGATGGGACACAGCCAAGCTGTGTATGAGCCTCTCTGCACCCTGCTGAGGAGCCCAGGCTGGTCTGCGGGTGCAGAGATTCACCATCTCCCATCCGGGGACGCCCGAGCACGTGGAAG
>NW_010428946.1:1737-2489 GCF_000710305.1 Buceros rhinoceros silvestris | reverse complement strand
TTTTTTCGGCCTCCCTCCAGACTTCGACAGAGTCAGGGATCCACACCCGGGCACCCTGCAGGGACACAGGAGGGCACCCCTGCAGAGAGCCATGGCCAGCATCTGGCCACCAGCTTCTGATCCAGGCATCGAGCCCTCCCCACGGGGCTCGCTTCGGGCAGTCAGCTCAGCGCTCAGCACCGCCACAGCGGGGCGAGCCACAGCACCCAGCACCCTGCTAAGGTGCCCCACAGCCTCTCGACTCCCGCAGGCAGGGGGCTGACCCAGCTGCTCTCCAGATGTGCAGGAAAGTGCCTTTGCTGCAGCCCTGCTTCTCCCCAGCTCCACAGGAAGGTCAGCACCTCCCCTGCCCCCCCAGGATATGATCACAGCTGCTGCTGCAGGGGAATTTCTGGAAACACAGACGATGCTAAGCACAGACATCCCTGAACACCGAGTGCCGGGGGTGAAGCAACGCAGTTTGGCTGGGCAGAGATACCCGGCTTGAGAGCAGGCACGTGCTGTGCAGGATCCCCCCAAACTGCTGAGAGGGTCCAGACACTGTCACCAGCCCTGCAGACCCAGTGACAGCCACAAGGAAAGTCACTGAATCCTTTTAGCTCGAGTCCCCCCGTTCCCCAGCACCGCCAGGTCCCCCCTGACCCCTGTCCCGCAGCAGCACCTCCACACGGCTGGGGAACCCCCCTGGGGGGGTTCCTCCCCCACTGCCCTGGGCAGCCTGGGCCCGCCCTGGACAACCCCAAAGGCCCACT
>NW_010428946.1:1132-1618 GCF_000710305.1 Buceros rhinoceros silvestris | reverse complement strand
GCGTCCTGGGCCAGCCTGGGACAACCCCAACGGGCCAGAAACGGCTCCTCAGGGACAGCCTCAACCTCCCCTGGGGCAACTGGAGGCCTTTTCCTCTCATACCTGGGGAGGAAAGACTAACACCCCCTCCTTCACCCCATGCCCTTTTTACCCCCCAGACTCACGGCTCCCTGGTGCCAGCTGCAGCGCACAGGCTTGTTCAAGGACCATCTGGCACCGTGGGACCAGTGCTCCCACCTTGCTGGAGCCACCCCACAGGGAGCTGGATCTCATGCTCAGCAAGAGCAAAGCAGCACAACACGACAGGTGCAGAGAGAAAAAAACTGGGCTAAAAACCCCTCCAACCCCTTCTGCAGGCACCCCGACAACTGCCAAGAGCCAGCCCCGAGCTGGGGCAGGGTGACCTGAGCTCCAGGAGCAGGGAAGCGCAGCTCCCGCTGCCCCCGCTCCTGCCAGGGGTGCCCCTGGACACGCTCTGTGGGCAGG
>NW_010428946.1:481-1047 GCF_000710305.1 Buceros rhinoceros silvestris | reverse complement strand
GCTCCGGGAGCAGGGAAGCTCAGCTCCCGCTGCCCCCGCTCCTGCCAGGGGTGCCCCTGGACCCGCTCTGTGGTCAGGTGCAGTCCTGGCAGCTTCCACCACCTGCGGGGAACGGGCTGCTCCCAGGAGGCCGGTACCTCCGGCTGCTCCGAGCAGGCAGAGCCGGGGCCACGTCGCGAGCTGAAGGCAGGGGGAGAATCTGCTGGCTGCAGCTCTGCTCTGGGGCTGAGGTGGGAGCACGTACCTGCTCCCACAGACCCTGGGAGCTATCGCAGGGCAGTGAGCGGGCTGACACTCCACCCCAGTGGCTGGGCCAGCCTCCTGCTAGGAACCGGGGCCTGAAAAACCATCCTGGTTTTGCTGATTCTGCAACTTCAGGGAACTTGGCTCGCAGGAAACGTTTCCCGGGCTGCAGCGCGCGTGTTAACACATGGATCAAATGAGCACTGAACAGGCTGCGAGCCTGGGGAGGGGGAAGGAAGGGGCTGAACCTGGGGTCGGCTCCAAGAGGTCCTCAGGAGCTGGAAGGTCTGACTTTGCAGCTGATATAAAGAGGCAGGAAGGGG
>NW_010428946.1:0-323 GCF_000710305.1 Buceros rhinoceros silvestris | reverse complement strand
CTTGGGTGGCAGGAAAACCACTATCCATTATGAGCAGTTGCCACTGGAGGGAGCGAAAACTGCGCGATGTGCAGCTCCCTGGTCCAGCACCAAGGGTCCGGGGCTGAAATCACGGCTGGACAAAGGAGCATCCCCACCAGCACACCCTGCTCGCCCCTCCCCAGCTCCCCTCCGCGCGTGTTAACACATGGATCAAATGAGCACTGAACAGGCTGCGAGCCTGGGGAGGGGGAAGGAAGGGGCTGAACCTGGGGTCGGCTCCAAGAGGTCCTCAGGAGCTGGAAGGTCTGACTTTGCAGCTGATATAAAGAGGCAGGAAGGGG
>NW_010428945.1:40666-41169 GCF_000710305.1 Buceros rhinoceros silvestris | reverse complement strand
TCCGTTCTGCTGCTCTGGAGCTCTCTCTGCAGCCTCTCGTTCTCCTGCCTGAGCAGCTGCTGCTCCTGTTCCATCAGCTGGCCCAGTTCATCCCAGTGTAGCTGCCTCTGTTGGTCCTGCAGCCCTGAGGAAGGCACAGCCCGTTCTAGAACCCGATTCTTAGGACAGACAGAATTGCAGGGTTAGGTGTTAAACAAAGCAGCAGACGTTTTCTCTGTTCAGGTGGGGGTTTAGGAGGCTCAAAGCTGCAGGTTTCCCATCTTCCCCCCAGCCCACACAGCCTCCCGTGTGAAACCCAACATGCTAACCACAGCGCAAACCCCAAGCGCTGAAGCCAAAGAACGGTTGGTAGGAGCACATGGCATTCAACGCCACCAAAAAAAAAAAAAGCCATTTGTGCTCCGTTTCGCAGCCTCATCCAGCAGACGACGGACCTCAGTGTCCTGTGTTATTCAGTAGTAGCTGTAACTTGGTTCCTGTCATACAAATCTGGAGCAGCCTCT
>NW_010428945.1:39423-40295 GCF_000710305.1 Buceros rhinoceros silvestris | reverse complement strand
TCCCCAGGCTGCCGTCTGCCCCCCCCTTCGGCGTCAGCTCCTCAGCCGCTGAGAGGCTGGCGTCACGCTGAGCCTTTTGGAACCAAACGGGACCCACAATTAGATCCTCTGTCAGTCACCACTTGGATTAACTTGCTTATACATTCGATATGTGTGAAGTCATACTTGGTTTTTTTATTTTTTTGCAAGAAGGGGTACTCAGGAGATGGACTGATCATTGCCCATCCTTACGGTCAAAACCCAAAGTAAGGTTTTTTTAAAATAAATGCAGAAATGCACGATCCGAAAGGACTAATTCTAGTTAAGTATTTTAAAATGGAAAAGGACTAAACACAGAAAGCATCACTAAAATAGGAGGGGTTGTACCCACCTCCTTTCAGCCTGTATTTTTTTAATTAGCTTTATATCACTTGTTTATAAAAATAATAATTAAAAAAAAAATCAATAGTTGCATAACTCAGAGTCTATTTGCTCAAGCCTGCAGCACGATCTGTGTCCTGTCAATGGATAAGGCCACCGAAGGAAAGGGGCTGGCTGCAGCGGCAGGCTCCAGGAGAGCAGCGGCGGGTTGCTTGGGCTAGATGATGGTTGGGCTGTGTGACCTTTAACGGTCCCTTCCAACCCAGCCCGCTCTGTCACCCTGCGGTTCCCGTACCCGTAAACCCCAGCAGGCGAAGCGACGGACTCCGCGGCGCCCGAGGGCCGGTACCTTGGCATTGGCATTCTGCAGCTGCTCGTGTAAGGACACCGCTTCTTGTTTAAGGGTTTCCTTCTCCTGCTGCGTCACCCGCAAGTCCGATTTCAGTCGGGACATTTGGAGGTTGGTGTTTTGCAGCGTTTCCTCTAGACTCTGAACCTGGAATGAGCAGGAA